>NW_011502217.1:17406-24090 GCF_000495115.2 Populus euphratica
ATTTTACCAATATTGGGATAGGTATCAAGACTTGCTTAATACTTGCCCTCATCATGGTTTTGAAACATGGAGATTGGTTTTACATTTTTATAAAGGATTAACACTTAAAGATAAGCAAATGGTGGAATTGATGTGCGATGGAACTTTTGAAGATAAAGCCTTAATAAAGCAATTTAGTACTTAAACTTACTAGCTGAAATTGCTCAAAATTTAGACACTATAAGCACTTATGAGGCATCAAGTAAAACTCAACATCATACATCTACTATAGGTATGTACAACTTTAGGGAAGATCATAACGTCTAAGCTAAAGCTAGAAAAGTCGAGGCACTAGAATTGAAAAAGAGTAATCAATTAAAATCTATAAAACCAATGAACACTTAACTAATGATTGTCCATCTTTACCTTCTTTCAAGGAATGCCTCCATGAATAAGCCTATGCTTTAAACAGTTTCCAAAGGTCCAATCATAACCCATACTTGCAAACATACAACCCTGGTTTAAGAAATAACCCAAATTTTAGTTGGAAGAGTGATGCACAAACTTCATAGCATCCATTTCAAGCACACCATAATTTTTAAAATTCTCATGGATTTATTCCTCCTTATACTCCCCCTTGTAGAATAAATCTTGAGGAAACTTTGTATGTATTCATTAAAAAACAAGAAACAATCAAGACTCAACTTGCTCAAAGCATAACATATTTTAAAGATATTCTTGCAAAACTCACATCTAATCTCCGTTTTCAAGAGAAAGGTAAATTTCCATCTCAACCACAGCAAAATCTTAAAGGACAATACAATTCAAGTGCAAATAGCTTCGGAAGCCATTATATGGATCAAGTCCAATCAGTCATTACTCTCTATAGTGGTAAGGTTATAGAAAAACCAATTCTTGAACCTTGTGAAAAAGATGATGAGTCAATCTCCGAGTGTAAGAAAGGGGTTAAACCCGAAGTCAATCACGTTTCTAAAATCTTTGAAACTTTCAAACAAGAAGAAATCGAGGATGGAAAAGGCATCGGAAATATTAATATGAAGCTTTTGTCAAGATTGACAATACATTTGACATTCAATATCACACCACTCGATAATTACTTTCTTGGTGAATCTTTACTTTCTCTTAGTTCAATGCCTTGGTTTGCTAAAAATATCAATTTTCTTACTTCAGAATTTTTGTCAGCTCACAAGAGTACCAAAGACAAAGGAAAGTTTTTGAACAAAGTAAATAACTTTTATTGGGATGACCCTTACTTATTCAAATATTGTCCTAATCAAATATTTCAAAGATGCATTTTAGACAATGAGATAAGTAGTGTGATTAGTACTTAAAAGTGCATTTTTATCAAGGTTTTATATCATCATTTTGCACTTGAAGTATCAATAACTCCTTAACTAAAGCATGTTTTATAATAATATATCTAATAATATAAGATACTTTTAATTTGTGGTAAATGTTCATTTTAAATGCAGGCCTATCACATAAATGAAAGGATGATTGATGAATTTAAGAACTAAAATTGAAAGGATAAAGAGATGGTCACACTTAGAAAAGACATGTCGGTGCAATCCAAACCGGAACAATATTCGGTAATTGGGTCATCTCTCGAGCTATAGATCTTAGATTTAGGTCTACTTTATATGGATGGAAAGTTAAGACATAGACCTACAACTTTCATATGGAGCCCAAGATCTAAAAAGGCCATTTTCAAGTCCAAATTGTTGCAACAACAAAGAAGCCCGAATCTGTCCTCCAGCCCGAGCACTAAGCCCGAATCTGTCTTCCAGCCCGAGCACTGTTCAGTATTTTGGCCATATCTGGAGTTCTAGAAGTTGAAATGAGCTGAAGTTTTTACACAAGAAAGCTGAGATAATTGCCTACAACTTTCATATTTTGAGTGGCTCTAATTTTGACGTTATCAATGACGTTTTGGGTAGATAAGAGAAGATAAGGATTGTCACCAAGTCAAGAGTTGGCCACCCACTCATCAATTAGTCATCAAATCAATAGTTCCCAATTTTGGCCTATAAAAAGAGGCATTTGCCATGCATTTAGGCATCTTGGTTTCCAGATCAAGATCATGCTCTTCCTTTCTCTCTTTGTATTTTTTATGCTTTACTTTCATTAATATCAAGTTTATGCCTTTCATTTCCTTTCCTTTACTTAGTTAACTTTTATGTTCTTATTTTGTTTATCTATTTTGCTTTCTTTCATTATGTCTAGCTAAGTTAATTATGTTTATCTTATTTATGTTCTTATTTTGTTTATCTATTTTTATTTGTTTCATTATTTCTAGCTAAGTTTATTATGTCAAAGTGAAAAGGTTACACTAATGGTGTAAGAATAAGTATAGTGTAAACTTAATATGGAGTTTAATGTTTGATACTAACATGTTTTGTATTTGTTATCTTGTTCACTCTTTAATACTTTGCTTGTTAAATGACTAATCTTGATTTATGTTGTATAACACTTGGTACAACAAATGCTTGGCACTTTCATAGCCCATAATGTATGGTATAACCGACACCTGAGCTATGAAAGGAACTTGATTTGTTGTTAACATAAGTTATAATCATGAATGCTTGACGAGATTTACAAGTATTAGCATTAATTGAATAAGATGACTAATGTAATCATGTTAACAATATATAATCTGATTGGAACCTCCTTTGTGTGTGGTTTCCAATTCAATAATAAGAGTTTATACTATACTTGTTTGATATACCATTAGTGGAACCTCTAACCTTGACATTTGTTATTATCATTGTTTAATCGTTACATTAATATTCCATCTCAGTTATTATCATTGTTTAATCATTACATTAATATTTCATCTCAAAGTTCTCATTATCTTCTTCTTCTTCTCCTTCTTTATCTTTATCATTATTATTATTATTATTATTATTACTACTACTACTACTATTATTGTTATTATTAATGTTGTTATTATTATTGTTATTACTATTATTATTGTTATTGTTGTTGTTGTTGTTATTGTTGTTGTTGTATTATTGTTATTTATAATTTGTACAATTAACCTCCTTATGGTTCGACCCCGGTCTTGCCGAGTTATTTATTACCTCGACACTCCTGCACTTGAGAGAAGACATCAATCTTTTAGTCGTGTCATGCACCATTATGCATAATTTTTCCTCCTAATGCATCTCATTTTAATTTTAAACCAGGTATTATTCAACTTTTACCTTCTTTTCATGGCTTAGAATTGGAAAATTCATACTTGCATTTAAGGGAATTTGAGGAGGTTTGCAACACATATAATAATTTAAATTGTAGCATGAACACCATCGATTAAAGCTTTTTGCTTTTTCATTAAAAGATAAAGCTAAAACATGGCTATAAAATTTGAGACGAGGATCCATTCGTGCTTGGGATGAAATGCAACAACAATTTTTAAAGAAGTTTTTCCATCTCACAGAACAAACTCTTTCAAAAGACAAATCACCACTTTAACTCAAAAACCAGGAGAAACATTTTACCAATGTTGGGATAGGTATCGAGACTTGCTTAGTACTTGCCCTCATCATGGTTTTGAAACATGGAGATTGGTTTCACATTTCTATGAAGGGTTAACACCTAAAGATAGGCAAATGGTTGAATTGATGTGCAATGGAACTTTTGAAGATAAAGACCCTGATGAAGCAATGGAGTACTTAGACTTGTTAGCTGAAAATGCTCAAAATTAGGACACCGCAGGTACTTATGAGGCACTGAGTAAAACTCAACCGCATACATCTAGTGGAGGTATGTACAACCTTAGGGAAGATCATGACCTTCAAACCAAGTTTGCATCTTTAGCTAGAAAAGTCGAGGCACTAGAATTGAAAAAGAGTGGTAAATTAAAATCTGTTGAAAACATTGCGTGTCAAATGTGTGAAACAAATGAACACTCAACCAATAATTGTCCAACCTTGCCTTCTTTTAAAGAATGTCTCTATAAACAAACCCATGCTTTAAACAGTTTCCAAAGGCCCAATTATAACCCATACTCGCAAATATACAACCCTGGTTGGAGAAATCACCTAAATTTTAGTTGGAAGAGTGATAATGCACAAACTTCACCACTACAGTTTCAAGGACACCATAATTTCCAAAATTCTTATGGATATGCACCTTTTTAGGCTCCTCCTCTTAGAAGTAATTTTGAGGTAACATTGTATGCATTCATTGAAAAGCAAGAGACAATCAACACTCAACTTCCTCAAAGCATAACAAATTTTAAAGACACTCCTGTAAAATTCACATCTGCTCTTAGTTTTCAAGAGCAAGCTAAGTTTCCATCTCAACCACAGCAAAATCCCAAGGGGCAATACAATACAAATACAAGTAGTTCTGGAAGTCAACATATAGATCAAGTTAAATCAGTCATCACTCTTCGTAGTGGTAAGGTTATTCAAAAACCAATTCTTAAACCTTGTGAGAAAGATGATGAGTCAATCTGTGAGGGTAAGGAAGGGGTTGAATCTGAACATTGCAAAGAAAAGACTAATTCCCCACTAGCACTTCTATTTCCTCATGCCATGACCAATCAGGAAGAAATCGAGGTTGAAAAAGGCACCAAAAATGTTGATGCGGATCTTTTATCAAAAGTGACAATAGATTCGATACCCGACATCACACTAATCGATGATTACTTTCCTGATGAATCCTTACTTTCTCTTAGTTCAATGCCTTGGTTTACTAAAAATATCAATTTTCTTGCTTCAGGATTTTTGCTAGCTCACTAGAGTACCGAAGACAAAAGAAAATTTTTGAGTAACGTGCAAAAATTTTATTGGGATGACCTTTACCTATTCAATTATTGTCCTGATCAAATATTTCAAAGATGCATTCCCGACAATGAGGTAAGTAATGTCATTAAATTTTGTCACTCTAAGGCACGTGGGGATCATTTCTCATAAAAAAAGAGAGCTGTAGAAATCTTACAAAATGGATTTTACTCGCCCATCATATTCAAGGAATCACATGCATTCCGCAAAGCCTGTGAAAATTATCAAAAAGTGGGATTTATTTCAAAACACAGAGAGTCTTTAGATAATCTTCTATTGACTCTTAAGTCTCATCATAGTCGAGATAAACATCATGCAATTCATGATTTATGGCCACTATTTTATAAAGAACATGATCGACTTAGTCTTGGGAATCTCACTAACAAAAGACCATGTTTGCCAGTTTTTAAGAAAACTGGATGGGAAGCCTATCCCCAACCTATAGAGGGCGTTTAAGCCGTTCTTGGACGTAAAACCAAGGGAAGATGTGAGCTATAATCACAACTACCTGTACATACACCTGCTTTTTCAAAAGTAAACAAATAAATAAATAAAGAGAGAGAGAGAGAGTGTGTGTGTGAGACTCTAGCTGGCCTACATATAAGTGGTATGATTGCCTTTCTAATTTCTCATCTATAAAACCCTCTCTTCCTTTCTTTCATTTCTACTCAACCCATACATTCAACAAATATAGAAGTGTGTAGAAATGGCAAGTTCCTCAAGTGATATAAGAAATTTTTGTGTTTTAGGTGGATCTAGTCCTGGGAAAGAAAAGGAGTTTTTAGAATCAACAAATCATCTTGGTCAAGTGCTAGCTGAAAGAAAGATTCATTTAGTGTATGAGGGAGGCAGTCTTGGGTTAATGGGAGGTGTGTCAATAGCTGCATTTTTAGGAGGTAGTCAAGTTTTAGGGGTCGTCCCCGAAGCTTTAGCACAATGGGACATCATTGGAAAAATAATTGGAGAAGAACTTCAGGTCTCCACAATGTCAGCTTGAATGAATGCAATGTTTAACCATGTTGATGCTTTCATTGCTTTACCAAGTGGTCTAGGCATATTGGAAGAGATCTTTCATATTTCCTCTTGGGCCCAACTGTACATTCACCATAAACTCATAGGTTTGTTAAATGTTAATGGTTATTATGATATGTTGTTGTCTTTTCTTGATCATGTTGTGGAACAGGAATTTCTAACATCTTCTGCACGACAAATCATAATCTCTGCTGCTACTGCTAAACAATTGATTGACCAACTACAATCTTTCATTCCTATAATTGATCTTTCTATGAGTCGCATAAATTGGTCAACTAAGGAAAGCCGTAAAAAGCTTAGATTGGATTTGATCCTTTATTTGTGAATCTTTGTGTCTTTTGGTTTTATTATTGTGTTTTGTTGTTTCTTATATTTGTTTCATTGTGTTTTAGGTTTGTTAGTGTTTGTTATTTCAGGTGATATCTTCTATACTTTATCTTTCTGTCTTAGAACATTGAGGATAATGTTTCATTTTGGTTGGGGGGAGAGGGTAGTAGCTAAAAAAAAAAACTAAATGTGTTTTCTATTTCATAAAGCATGTGCAAAATTCTTGTTACTATAATGGCAGAGTAAAGGAGATCTTTTTATGACTTTTGAGACGCATCTTAGTAACCATTCTTAATAAGGTCTATCATAATACTTCTTGAAATATTCAGGTTTATAAACTCTTGCATTACTATCACTTAATTCTACTCATATACTTATTTAACATGTATTCTTAAACCATAATTTACACACACACACTTTAACATATGATTATGGGTTGCATATTGGATTATTACATTATTTATGTTCTTTTGTTAAAGGTAACAACTAAGGGAAAAGGATTGTATATAATTAAAAAAAAAGAAAAAAAAAGAAAAAA
>NW_011502198.1:0-2282 GCF_000495115.2 Populus euphratica
ATGGCTTTGGTGGTTTCGATGCCCTTTGAAAACTTTGCCGTCTGATTTTCACTTAAACGACCTTGTTATACTTGATATGCAAGAAAGTAAAGTACGAAAACTTTGGAAGGGGACTAAGGTAAAATATATGCATTAGGCACTCAAAATTTTCCCTAACTAAATTTAATTTAGAGTTACATTTTTTCACATTTTTCTCTTATTTTCTCATTGCCTTGACAGATTCTTAACAAGCTGAAAATCCTCAATCTCAGCCATTCCGAGTACCTTGCTAAAACGCCGAACTTCCGAGGACTGTCTAGTTTGGAGAGACTAATACTTACAGGATGCACGAGTTTGGTTAAGGTACATCAATCTATTGGAAATTTGAAGAGCCTTGTTTTGTTGAACTTGGAGGAGTGTGACAGCCTAAAGACTCTGCCAGAAAGCATGGGTAACTTAAAATCTCTTCAAACTCTGAACGTTGCTTGGTGCTCACAACTTGAGAAATTGCCAGAGAGTTTGGGTGACATAGAATCCTTAACAGAGTTGTTTACAAAGGGTACTGCGATTAAGCAACTTCCTCCATCAGCTAGATATTTGAAGAAGCTGACAAAGTTATCATTTGGTGGATACAACTACTCACCTGATCTACCATCTAAATCTTGGTTTTCAAGATTTTCATCATGGCTTTCACCACAAAGCTGTTCGAGCTCCATAGATGTGCTACCAGCTTCTTTCAATAGTTTCAGCTCATTGAAAGAACTAAATCTAAGTTATTCTGGTTTGTCTGAAGCTACAAGTTCCATTGATCTTGGGAGTTTGTCCTTTCTTGAAAATTTGAATTTGTCTGGACAAGAATTCTTCAATCTGCCTTCTAGCATTAGCCACCTTTCTAAGCTTCAATTTTTGACGGTTGAGAGATGCAGGAATCTTCTATCAATCTCAGAGCTTCCATCAAGTGTACTGTTCTTGTCTATCTATGACTGCACATCCATTGAAAGAGTAACTGCACCACTTCAGCATGAAAGACTACCATTACTGAATGTAAAAGGGTGCCGAAATTTAATAGAGATTCAGGGCATGGAATGTGCGGGCAATAACTGGTCCATTTTGAACTTAAATGGCTGCAACAATTTATCTGAAAACTATAAGATGAGTCTTATTCAGGTTGTCTCTCTTTCTCTGTCTCTTCGCTTACTTGAACACAAACATTTAGCATGTAAATATGGTAATTTTTCGAACTCAAGTTTTAATTACTTTCCTTGAACCAATATGTAGGGATTATGCAAAGGTAAACATTATGACATTTGCCTAGCTGGTGGTGAGTTACCAGAATGGTTCGGCCATCGTGGAGAAGGATCTTCATTATCATTTCATTTTTCAGTTCCAGATGGTAATAAACTCCAAGGGCTGCTTCTTTGGGTTGTCTCGGCCTCCACCGATGAAGCCACTCGAGAAACACCATTTCTCCAGTTTGATATGTGTGTTGCTACTTTCAAAAATAAGAGCAATGGTATTGAATTGTTTGAGACGATGGCAGCAGTTACGTTTGACAGAACTATCAAGAAGCATTCTTGGATACAGCATATACCGTTGATTGGGTTAGAGGAATCACTGCAAGGTGTAGAGGAATTGGAACTGAATGTCAGAATAAGCTTATATGATGTTCGAAAATGTTGGGTAGAAAAATGTGGGGTACATTTGATAATGGAAAAGAATAAAGCAGATTCAGATCAGGAGATTGATATTCATGCTCTAGGTTCTGATGATCAGCTGTTGGAAAGTAGTTTGATAAGAGATTTGCAAAAATGGAAAATCACCAGTTGCACTAAATTTGGATAGCATACAACATAGAATATGCTTCTTCTTTTTTGTTTTTTTTTTCCATGTTTTTGGATCACAGGGTGCTGGATCTGTGGTATTGTTTTCTTGGCATTTCGGACTGATAAATGAGTGACACAAACTTGAAAAGTCTATTTCAATGAGGACAATGGAACTTTATATTTATTATCACCATTAATTTATTAATAATTCCTTTGCTTGCTTCGGATCGTGATTCAAGTCGTTCTCTTCCATGTAGACGAATGCAGGGAAAGCTAAACCTAGTCCACCATCACTATGAACCAAGTTGATAAAATTTCTATACATCATTGAAATTACTCACATTATTTTCTCATGGATAAGATACGTAAGATAAGCCAGATCATTCGACTGAAGAATCAGAAAGGGATCGTGACATTGCCAGTCAAGAAGGAACATGAGACATATCAGCAACAGCTTCTACTAATGAGCAGTGGAAGAGC
>NW_011502198.1:2319-2758 GCF_000495115.2 Populus euphratica
GTGAGAGGGGGAAGAGCGTCTATCCACATTGATGAGTTGTGGAAATGTCTTTGCTTTGCTTAACTTTTGTAGGAAAGGATACAACAATTCGACAGTTGTATTAAATTGGTTACCTTTCTCTTTAAGACAAAGCAAATCGTGACAAATTAAAAGCATATTCGTCTAAAAAGGGCTAATATGAACTACCATGCGCCTCTTACAAAAGCTTTCGATGGTCCTATAAAGAAAACTATCAAAGCTGTCTTATATCATATTCATTGAAAATAATATGTTTTATGAAATTTATTTTATAAAAATAAATATATACAAAGAGAAAAAAAAATAAATTTATTATTCATTAAAAATAAAAAAATTAAATGAGTAGTATAAAATAACTAATAAAATTTCATTATAGAACAATATATATATATATATATATATATATTAATTTTTTTTTGGA
>NW_011502198.1:2903-24291 GCF_000495115.2 Populus euphratica
TTTTTATTTTTTTATTCTTGTAAATAAAATTATAATCTCATATATAAATTCTAGTGAGTTGGAAAACACACCAATCATGTAGCGAAACTCAATTTTTTAGATACTTACAATATTACACTCTCCTTGCTCATCAAAACATAGGATTTACAATGAAAATTATGCATTTCAGTTTTCAATTTCCTTTTGCTTATAATTATTTCCTTTATTTTACTGCAAGTTCTTGATTTGAATATATATTAAAAAAAACACAAAATAATAGTTCATTTACTAATCATAATTGAAAAACTAAATCATCTAATAACATGCATGATTTTTGTCATGAGTTTGCGGTTCACTCAAATTCACTTTATTTTTTTAATTAAATATTATTGTTTATTAATTTCATTCTCCATTATTAATTTAATTTAAGATTAAACTTAGTTTTTAATTTTTTTTAAAGGTTATAAATGTGAGTTTCACATATCAGCCTAACTTAATCCATGTATATCAAATGTTTTTTTATCTTGATATTATATAAAAATATCATTTAATTTATTATTAAAATTATTTTTAATTTTAAACTTGTTGCAAGTCACAAACTTCTTGAGTTTTGTCACTAAAACAATATTTTGACTAGATTTATTTGCACCCACGTGAGGCCCATATGATGCCACCCCATATAACAATTAACAAAGCAATAAAAAACAAAACAAGGTTTGGGGATGGGAACTGGAGCATAAAAAACAAGTTTTTTTTGTAATATGTTAATATTAATTATTAAAAAAATATAAGAATTATTATTTGAATATATTTTTAATTAACAACTACTTTTAAAAAGCAACTTATCACATTACACGGATACTCATTAGTGCCGAGAGCAGGCATGTGATCGTGAGAAAAGTGCGCAGCAAAAAAGCTTAGAGAAGGACACAAGACAAGAGTTGCTGTATATATCCTCGTAATAAAATGCCTGGCGGCCTTTGAGGTAGTTGAGTCTAGTTTCCATTCAAGATTAAACCTTGTGATTGGTAGTCTATTCTCAATCTTTTATATTCTTGGAATTATTCTATCAGAAAACTTACATATTGATGGACGACAACTCCAGTCAACAGAGCCCAATTGGCACTGCTCGCCACATGTGGACACCGTGCACAACTTGCGTCTTGCTTTCTCAACTTGATCACATCGGTGCGAGATTACTGCAAGACTAATGGGGTAAACTACTGTGAAGCACATATCTTAATTAAAGACCATATATATCAACTTGATCATATGCATTCGAAGTCATTTTTTATTGTATCAAATGTTAAAACTACTAATTTTATATTGAATTAAAAAATAACGTATAAAGTTGATAACGAATCATTCATTACAAAAAATTAAGTTTTTTTAGATAAAATTCAAATTCAACATCATATTTGATAACAAAAACATGAAGAGTGTAACAAATAACATTAAACTGCACCGGCAACCTTTGCCTCAACTTTGTCATGCTAACTTTATCTTCACGTCCTATTTTAATAGGTTTTGAAGGTGACCATTTAATTTCAACTTATCTATTACTTCATGATTTATCAAGCTTTTAGACATTTGAAGTATGTATATGCTATGAAAGTGCTGCTGAAGGTTCAATGCAGATCTATCATTATGGATGCACAGAGAGATGCAACAGGAATTATGATATGATACAAAAGTTTTCTTATAAAGTTGGATGTTTTAAGGAACTCAGGAGGATATATTGGCAGGACTTTTTGTCTTTTCAGGAGCTACTAATGCGATCTTTAACGATACTACTAAAGAGGAGTTTTCTAAACCATTTAGGTGATGGCCAAGTGGTAAGGACTTGGGATCAAGGGGTTTGCTCCATTTGTGGTCTCAGGTTCGAGTTCTTGGTTGCTCATATGATGGCCACTGGAGACTTACATGGTCGTTAACTTCAGGGTCCGTGGGATTAGTCGTGGTGCGCGTAAGCTAGCCCGGACACCCACGTTAATCTAAAAAAAAAAAAAAAAAAGGAGTTTTCTAGCACTGAAGAAATAATGGCATGGTTTTTATTTTTGTTTTTTCAGTGTTCTTGTATTTCTTGGTTATAAGTCAGTTGGTTCTCTGTCCTCTGCAGATCCTTGGTTTCTGCATATGTATTCTGGTTCTCTTGCATACCTATTATTAGGTGTTTTCATGCATTCTATTGCTTATAAAAAAAAATTGATTTATTCAATGGTCTTGACGTTGCGTAACAAATGATTTATGCAAGGGTCTTGCAATTGCTTCAGACAAGTAGGGTTTTATACACACACACACGAGAAGATATTATTAGTATTTGTTAGTGCCATAAAGATAATAGTGACCAAACTAGCAAGCAAAAGAAGAATACAGGGGTTCCAAACAAAAATGGAAACGGAGGCAAAATAGAAAAACAAAAATAGACTGAGCAAGCATATAATGAACAAAACTTCAATGCCTTACTGATTTGACCAAAGGAAGATCTCATCGGAGCTTCTGAGCAAGTCCATTGCTGTCTAATGGAAGTTTCCTTCGAATGTTTTCAGCTAAAATACTGTCAAGCGATGAAGAACCAGCTCAAAGACAGTATCACAATCACAAGAATCTCCCACGAACACCCTCTTGTTTTTAGCTAACCAAATACCCATAATACACCAAAAACCAATCTTAAAATGGCTTTGCGTTGGAATTTTCCTTTACACAAATAATTCCAATCAAGAAGTAGGTCTGCAATAGTACTCGGTATACACCACTGAAAATCCAACCATTTAATAAATCTGCACCAACATTTCCATACATCGGAGCAGTAGAGGAAAAGATGGGGTACTGATTCATTGTTTACTTCACAAAAGGGACGATGAGCTTCCTCTAGCGGAATTATTGTTCCTATGAGCGAAAAATTCCTTTGTATTAACTTTCCCTTGAACCATATGAACATTTCAACTTTTGGTGGGGTTAATCCTTTCAATAGCAGGCTAGGTGGGAATTAAGGATGAGTTTCCTGGATAATCTGTTTTGTCAATAAGATTATTGCATGAGTTTCAGACAAGTTGGGTTGTTAGAAAAATTGCGAAATAACTTTCTATCAACCGACATGGAAAAATAAAATCCTATTGCATTTGAGCAAGTTGATACATATGGTCTTTAATTAAGATGTTTTATTGTAGTTACCCCATTAGTATACATGTTACTTAATTAAGAGATTTTATTGTAATTGGCCCCACTAATATAATTTTTAATATTTCTTAATAATAATTGATCTTTTGCGTGGAATAATTGCATGTAGACAGGAGATTACTGCAACACTAATGGGCTCAACTACACTAAATATATTAATTAAAGACCATATACGTTAACTTGATTCGATGCAATTGGAAGTCGTTTTTAATTATATCGAATTTAATAGGTTGCAAGCAGTGGGGGTGTTTTTCTATATGTTTTTTGTTTTTGTAGAATAGTAAAGGAGGTGTGGAAATAAGAATTCCATGTTGAATAAAGAAATATAAGGGTAATATATAAAGTTGAAAATAGATTACTTAACATAAAAACTTATATTTCTTTAATGAAATTCAAACTCAACTATCATAATTCATAAATTATATCATAATTTATAAATTATAACAAGAACATACCTCTTAAAGTGTTTCCATGCTTCACCATTAAAAGAATACATCACCACTCCATCAAGAGCATGATGTAATCGGTGTCATGTCATGTGATCAACAGTTCTCGATGACATAAATAACTTTTGAAGTCTAAATATGATTGGAAAATATTTAAATTTTTTATATGCCACGAGAGTCCTTTTCTTGTCAATTCTAGATTTGTAATGAGAATGTCTACATGTCATGCACTCGATCAACTCAGCATTTTCAAAGTACCATAACATGCAAAAATTATGGCATATGTCAATTTTCTAGTATCCTCAACCGAGGGGTTTCATCATGGATTTGTAGCATAAAATTTCTCTTTCAGTCTATTCCCTTCAAGTAAAATGCTTCTCGCTTATTCTATAATTTTATTATAATCGGTCTTACTCAACCCGTGATTTGACTTAATAGTGAACACTTGTGTTTCAGCTGATAATTTACTATGGTTCGTTCAGTCATCCTATAATGGTTTATCAGAATCCTTCAACAGATCAAAAAACCTTGCAGCATCTGCATTAAGTTCTTCTTCTATAATTAGGCATTCACTGATATTACCTTCACTCATTCTCATTGCATCCATAATCATATTCCTATAAGGATTATTGTTGTCATTTCCAACTATATGCATATTGCTACTACTAGAAGTTGACCCAACCACCCTTTCTACTATGTTCTCAATAAAAACAAATAGTTCTTCATATGCATACTAACATAGGCAATTCTTTGTGAACCCTTTGGTTAGAAGATGTATCGTTACAATATCTTGATGTAGAAACTTTTTACTTTTATACTTCTTGCATGAACACTTAATACCATCATCAGTAAAATTCATCAGAATAAATATTATGAAATTAATAAAATACCCTGAACACCGTTATAATAATTTATCCTTCTCAATCCTTGGGGTGAGTCTCGATACATCCAAGAATGATCATCCATGACTTCTATCAAACCTCTATAAAATTATGATGACAACATGTATTAATTAACTGTGTTATATAAATAAATTTATAAAAATATTGATTTGCCTCAATATTATTCAACAAACTAAAAAAAAACATGTATGTTGAATATTCATTATCAATTATCAACATCTATATAAATGTATACAAATATAAATTTACAGAAATCATAATTTGCAATAGAATTAATAAAAATTAAAATGGACTCGATAAACAAGCTATTATTTATTTCATCACAACATATCTAATTTCATGTAATTCAAATAAAGTTTTAACAATTTACAAATAAATACAATTTGACACAATCTAAAACAAACTATAAAACTGTCCCAGCTATGGCTTCCATGTGCTCTGAGTCTCCGTTCTCTTCTTCGTTTTCATCCTCTAGACATAGATTGATAAAAGTGTATCAAATGTTTTTTTATTTCAATATTACATAAAAATATCATTTAATTCATTATTAAAATTATTTTTAATTTTAAATTTCTTTCAAGTAACAAGCTTCTTGAGTTTTGTTAATAAAGGTTATGCACAAGATTTTCATTAAACTACCTAAATTTTAATAATAAAAAAATAATATTTTTACTAGATTTATTTGCACCCACGTGAGGCCCATGTGATGCCGCCCCATATAACAATTAATATAGTAATACAGCTTTGAAAAAGGTTTGGGGCTGGGAACTGGACCATAAAAAACAAGTTTCTTTTAATATGTTAATATTAATTATTAAAATAATCTAAGAATTATTATTTAAATATATTTTTAATTAAAAATTATTATTTAATATATTTTAAACATAGCCACCGCTACATAAACAAACGATGAAAGACTGCAGTTGAGAATCAGGGAGGGAGAGTCCCTCCTTTGACTTTACCCAACGGACCACCGTCTGACGTGAAAGGTATTCCGAGAGATTATGTTCACTAAGCTAAACTTTTCATCTAACTTATTAGCTCGAATGTAATTATATATGAAATGATTTTTTTTTTAATTTTTAATATTAATAAATCAAAATAATCTAAAAATATAAGAAAATTAATTTGAAACCAAAAAAATAAAATAAAAATTAATTTTTTCAAAAATATTTTTGAAACAAAAAATGAAACATATTTTTAATTCACAAAGATTTGATTTGTTATTTATTTTATATGAGTAATAATTTTAAAAATAAAAAAAATATTCATGACTTTTTATTTGGAACATAAATGTGGTAATATTTTTTAATTAACTAGTTAAAATAAGTTTTTACTTATCTTAACATGGGAATCTCTATAGCCAAGGGCTATGGGACAAACACAGCTCCACTGACCCACTCGACCCCACTTTCCGCTGAACTTCCCATCAACTTCCACAAGTATTTATATGTATCATCTTTGTAAAGGACTTCAAATTTGTGAGAAAATAACAAGCAAATTAACGTCACTCTGCTGCATCCTCTTCAACTCACCTTTTCAATTTGCTATAGAGATTGATAAAACTGTCCCAGCTATGGCTTCCACGGACTCTGAGTCTCCGTTCTCTTCTTCGTCTTCATCCTCTAGACATAGATGGAACTATGATGTTTTTCTAAGTTTTAGAGGAAAAGATACCCGCAAGAACTTTACGGATCATCTCTATACCGCCTTAATCCAGGCCGGAATTCATACTTTCAGGGATGACAATGAACTTCCTAGAGGAGAAGAAATCTCTCCACAGCTTCTCAAGGCAATTGAAGGATCAAGGATTTCTATAGTGGTCTTCTCCAAAAACTACGCCTCCTCTAGATGGTGTCTTGACGAACTGGTGAAGATTATTGAGTGCAAGCAAAATATTGACCAGGTTGTTCTTCCTATATTCTATGATACGGAGCCTTCAGATGTCCGAAAACAGACCGGGAGTTATGCAAAAGCTTTTGATGAACTTGAAGAACGCTTCAAGGAAGAAATGGAGAAGGTCAACAAATGGAGAGGTGCTCTTGCACAGGCTGGAAATCTATCTGGATTTGGTTTAAACAATGAGGCAAATGGGTATATCTTTGTCTTCTCTGTCAAAATCCACTAGCACATATCAACATAAACAATTTCTTTATTGTTATCAATTTGAGCTTGATATTTCTACTTTAATTAAATATTATTTTCTAATTGCAACATGTAGAAGTAGCAAATATCTACGGTTTTTCCAGTCTGAGTTGTGAAAATGATTTTCAAACTAGAAGCTTAGAAAATTTAATAAGTTCATTTTTTTCAATAATCATTAATATGCGTAACCTTTCCTCTGAGTGCTAGATGTGTAAACACTACTTTTTTCTACTGTTCTAGAACAAAAATTATTAGTCTCCCACCATAAACATAAATACATGTACTTTAGGTGGCTACTTGCTTTCCATCCATCCATCCATCCATCCATACATACATACATATATAGACACGCACACGATAAAAAAGCTTTTTTAAAAAGTTATTGCTAGATACATGTATCTATGCTCATTTATGAACATGAATATTCAACTTTACTAAATTATATAATAATAGAACTCGATCGATAAATCCAACAAGACTCAAGAGGATTACCTTTTCCGGGAAAGTATTGCAAAAAGTGAAAGTATTGTTGGAAGATTCAAAGGATTAGGCATTATTTATTAATTAAATAAAAATTAAAAGGCATCAGTTTTTCATGGCAGTTTGTCAGGGGATGCATTGCAAATTTGCATTCAAAATTTTGGTTGAATCTGCTTGGTAGCATTGGCTAACTATCTAGTATTTACTAATGTAGGATATAAAATTCTGGGCAAAAGCTCTGGTAAATATTGATAAACAGAATAACTTTATTGTATTCAATAAAAGAATTCTGTACAAAATATTGGTGCTTGGACACCAACGAATGTGTATGACACAATTACACACTAGACGCTCTCTGTTAATGATAAAGCTCACATCACCCGCTCACCGCGCACACAACTTAAATATCTACTCACTGACGCCACTCTTTCTCTTCTCACACACTGCACCAACTTTTTACATGTATATATGGGCTGCTAGGTCTGTTTGACAGCCTTGAGACTTCTACTAGAATATCATTTACAAGAAAGGATGACTTGATCTTTTTTTAAGAGAATTCTAGATCAGATAGATGACCTAGATTTTCAAGATGCACTTCCTTGATAGTTCTAGAGAGGCATGGGCTTGAAAATTCTGGATTAATATCTAACAACTTGTACGCCATTGTTGTCTTTCTTTCTCTATGAACAGATATGAAGCGGAATTCATCAAAAGGATTGTCAGTGATGTAGCTTGTAAACTGGGAAACAAAACCTTGCACGTAGCCAAGCACCCAGTAGGTATTTATTCCAGAGTTCAGGGTATTATTTCTTTGCTAAAAGGTGCAAAACCTGATGTTGGCATCGTGGGAATACATGGGATAGCTGGAATAGGCAAGACAACAATAGCAAAAGCTGTGTTTAACAAACTTTATTTTGGATTTGAGGGAAGCAGTTTTCTTTCGGACGTCAAGGAAATATCAGATAAGCCGAATGGTCTGGTTGAATTACAAGAGCGCCTTCTTCATGATATTCTGAAACCAAGAGTTTGGAAGGTCAGTAATGTTTATGAAGGCATGAATTTGATCAAAGAACGACTTCATCGTAAGAAAATCCTTGTTGTTTTTGACGATGTGGACAAAAGGGAACAACTGGAGGCATTGATGGGAGAAAGATGTTGGTTTGGTGCCGGAAGTATAATAATTGTTGTAACTAAGAATAAGCATCTGCTAACAGAAGTGGGGGTAGATGGAATGTATCATGCTAAGGAATTGGATCGAGATCAGTCATCTGCTAACAGAAGCGGGGGTAGATGGAATGTATCATGCTAAAGAATTGGATCGAGATCAGTCTCTTGAGCTTTTCAGTTTGCATGCTTTTAGGGAAACCCGTCCAGCAAAGGATTATGAGGAGCTTTCAGGAAAGGTAGTTGACTACTGCAAAGGACTTCCTTTGGCTCTACAAATCTTGGGTTCTCATTTATCTATAAGAGACAAAGCTGGATGGGAAGCCGATATTGCCCATTGGCGAAATATTCCGCATGATGATATTCAAGGAAAGCTTAGAGTAAGTTTTGATGCACTGAATGTGGATACAAGCGAGATATTCCTTGATATTGCGTGCTATTTTGTTGGTGGAGACAAAGAATATGTAGCAAATATAGTAGGTGCTCGTTATGATTGCCATCCAGAAGTAGCTTTCAGAACTCTCATTGGAAGGTCTCTCATAACAATCGACACTTGGAATATGTTGAGTATGCATGATATATTACGAAAGATGGGAAGGGAGATTATTCGTCAAAGGTCGCGTAATCATCCTGGAAATTGCAGCAGAATTGTACTTCCCAAAGACGCATACAATGTACTCTCCAAGGAAATGGTAAGAACTCATTTATCTTATTTTCTTGTCAAACCTTACTGCAATTTTAAGGAACTAGTTGTGTTGGAAAGTGCAATATTGCTCCTTATGGGATTTTACATAAATGAGTTAATAATTTTCCAATACGTACTAAATCAGTTTTTATGCGTACAGTCATATATATTACAACAATATAATACATCAACTTAGGATCACACATGAATATACAATATTTCACAGCAAACAGATAAAAATATAACAACAATTCTTATAATTAGAACAAAAATATGGCCAAACACAAGTTTCAGTGAAGTGCTTAAACAATGCATAGTTTCAATTCATTCTTTATCATCTTGCACTTTAATTAAAGATTTGGAACAATAACTTTGCATAAATAAAGAATGATTTAATTAGAGGTTTTTCAATCAAGGTCTAATAAGTGAAGTGTTGTTGCGTATATGAGCTTGTTAATGCTCATCATCTTCTTCATAGTAAACTGATTCTATCAATAAACATCTCCGTTATTTTATCTTTCTTTTTTTATTTAAAAAAAGAAGAAGAATAAGCAACAGAAATGCTAGGTGGTCGTGGGTTCTTACCTGAAATTGGTATAAACATTCTCATTCAAAGAATATGCATGATTTTTGTCATGATATTTTAATCCTTATTTGGCTATTTTCAGGGAACGGATGCTGTGGAGGGTCTGGCACTGGATGTTCAAGAATCTTTTAGCACAAAATCTTTTACAAAAATGAGACGTTTAAAATTACTCCAAATCAAAAGAGCAAATCTTGTGGGAAGCTACAGTCTTCTCCCCAAAGAGTTGATATGGCTTTGTTGGTCTGGATGCCCTTTGAAATCTTTGCCGTCTGATTTTCACTTAAACGACCTTGTTATACTTGATATGCAAGAAAGTAACGTACGAAAGCTTTGGAAGGGGACTAAGGTAAAATATAACCAATAGGCACTCAAAATATTTCCTAATGAAATTTAATTTAGAGTTACATTTTTTTCTCTTATTTTCTCATTGCCTTGACAGATTCTTAACAAGCTGAAAATCCTCAATCTCAGCTATTCCATGTACCTTACTAAAACGCCGAACTTCCGGGGACTCTCTAGTTTGGAGAGACTAGTACTTACAGAATGCCAGAGTTTGGTTGAGGTACATCAATCTATTGGAAATTTGAAGAGCCTTGTTTTGTTGAACTTGGAGGTGTGTGACAGCCTAAAGACTCTTCCAGAAAGCATGGGTAACTTAAAATCTCTTCAAACTCTGAACGTTACTAAGTGCATTACTGTCGCAGCCTAAAGACTCTTCCAGAAAGCATGGGTAACTTAAAATCTCTTCAAACTCTGAACGTTACTAAGTGCATACAACTTGAGAAATTGCCAGAGAGTTTGGGTGACATAGAATCCTTAACAGAGTTGTTTACAAAGGGTACTGCGATTAAGCAACTTCCTCCATCAGCTAGATATTTGAAGAAGCTGACAAAGTTATCATTTGGTGGATACAACTACTCACCTGATCTACCATCTAAATCTTGGTTTTCAAGATTTTCATCGTGGCTTTCACCACAAAGCTGCTCGAGCTCCATAGATGTGCTACCAGCTTCTTTCAATAGTTTCAGCTCATTGAAAGAACTAAATCTAAGTTATTCTGGTTTGTCTGAAGCTACAAGTGCGATCGATCTTGGGAGTTTGTGCTTTCTTGAAAATTTGAATTTGTCTGGACATGAATTCTTCAATCTGCCTTCCAGCATTAGCCGCCTTTCTAAGCTTCAATTTTTGACGGTTGAGAGATGCTCGAATCTTCTATCAATCTCAGAGCTTCCATCAAGTGTCCTGTTCTTGTCTATCAATGACTGCACATCCATTGAAAGAGTAAGCGCGCCTCTTCAGCCCGAAAGACTACCATTACTGGATGTAAAAGGGTGCCGAAATTTAATAGAGATTCAGGGCATTGAATGTGCGGGCAATAACTGGTCCATTTTGAACTTAAATGACTGCAACAATTTATCTGAAAACTATAAGATGAGTTTTATTCAGGTTGTCTCTCCTTCTCTGTGTCTTCACTTAATTGCTTGAACACAAACATTTAGCATGTAAATATCGTAGTTTTAAGAACTCAAATTTTAATTGCTTACCTTGAAACCAATATGTAGGGATTATGCAAAGGTAAACATTATGACATTTGCCTTGCTGGTGGAGAGATACCAGAATGGTTCAGCCATCGCGGTGATGGGTCATCATTATCATTTCGTTTACCCTCAGTTTCAGTTGCAGATGGTAATAAACTCCAAGCGCTGCTTCTTTGGGTTGTCTCGGCCTCCAGTAGCAATGAAGCCACTGATCAAGAAACATCATTTCTTCAGTTTGATATGTGTGTTGCTACATTCAAAAATAAGAGCAATGGTATTGAATTGTTTGAGACGATGGCGGCAGTTACGTTTGACAGAAATTCCACTAAGCATTCTTGGATACAGCGTATATCATTGATCGGGTCAGAGGAATTGCTGCAAGGTGTAGAGGAATTGGAACTGAATGTCAAAATAAGCTTCTATGATGTTCCAAGATGTTGGGTAGAAAAATGTGGGGTACATTTGATAATGGAAAAGTCTTATGATCTGAATCTCTTTTTTTTTGGCATTTGGCATTTGGGACTGATAAATGATCAGTTGCACAAATTTGCGAAGTCTATCTCAATGAGGACAACGGAACTGTATATTTCTTTATTTATCATGGCAGCTGTGCTTGCTTCGGATCGTGATGAATGAATGTAGATAATCTAAAAAATTATCTAAGTAATTTTTATCATTGTTTAATCTTCACATTAATCTTACATCTCAAAGTTCTATTTAACTTATCATCATCATCATCATCATCATAATTATTGTCATTATTATTATCCTACCTCAATCTTGTCGTGTTATTTATTATTTTAACACTCCTACACTTAAGAGAAGACATTAATCTTCTGGTTATGTCATTAGAGTTATAAGGCTCTATTTATGTATTCTTAAGACTTTTAACATGAAATGTTCATGTTAGGGATATCCTTCTCTTTACACCTATAGGTTTAGAAAGAATTTTCCAATGACCTTCTATTTTTTTCTCTCATTAATGATGTATAAGAGATATTTATCCCTTATTAATGTTGTGTAGGGGATATTTATCCCTCATCAATGCCATCAAGAGAAAAAAAAATCTTCTAACCCTTACACTTCATCAAAACAACAAGGTTTGAAGATTATAAATACCCAAAAACTACTTGAGTAAAAGATTCTCGCTTTATATTCTTTAAGTATTTATACTTTCATTCTCAGAATATTTATCATATAAAAACAAGAACACATTTGTTCTCAAAATTTATAATTCATTCTCTCATTTATTATAATCCTTTACTAAAATGTCATTGACTTTATCATCTAGTGATTTTTAAATCCCTTTAAAAGGGACAATTTTGCAAGTATTATGTTTTTTTACCAACAACTAGGAAGTGCTTCAAAATAAAAAATATTGATTTGAACATATAATTACTAGCTATCCAAATATTAAATAACATCATTTCTTGAAATATTATATTTTAAAATATCATCACATCTCGAACAAGTTTTCTATTTTATAATTTTTAGTAGAAAACAAATGTGTTAGTGTCAAACTTCTTATCATCTTACAAGTCAAAAGGTAAGCAGTGCATGTTTCATGTTCTATTATTAGTCATGAATTTGATAGTTAAGTTCCTTTACCACTAATGATCTCAGATTATTTGAGGTCACTGTAAACATTGATAATTGTGCCGATTATTTTGTAAAACTTAACTAGCCTTGGACTGGGTCAATCTCTCTTGGGCTCCCCTCTGTTGCTGTTCTAGCTACCACTTTGATGTTACTGCTCTACATAATAAAGCTTGAGATGTTTCAAGATACTGAACACAGCATATCAATGTGGAGCCCAATGTGATAGAAAATATTGTCCCAAAACAAGCGTATAGAAAGACCATACAGTAATGACTTCAAGATTTCGAACTTAAATAACTTTGGTAATGATTTCTTAGCAGATAGCCAATTCAGCAACTCCCAATGCCATGCTGATAGCACGCAGCATGTCATCGTCATTATCAAGCACACTGAATTTCATAGCTGCTGCTGATGCCTTGGATACTTGAATGCTTATGCGCTGTCCACTCTTGAAATTCATCGAAGGTGCCTCAGACGCCATCAGTCTTGCAAGTCTAAAACAACCATATGCTCTATAAGTCTATATTTTGGTGTTAAAAAGTGGTGGTAGATTAATCATATACTTAATAAAAGGCAATATCGTTTACTTTACATCGACTCACATATATTTAAAATATATATTGTAATTACAACAAAAGCCTAAAATTTTGTTTTTATCGAGATTTTGACAAAATTTTCTATGTATTTATAACATTCCAATTTATTGATTAACTTGTATGCTTCAAAATAAATATTCTCATAATAATTCAACTATCCTAGATCCCAACAATTCAATCAATAACAAAATTTATTAACATCATCACTTTTTGATTCATATTTATATAATTATATGGAATTACATTTTATATATAACTCATTCATGAGATGAGCAAAACTTCAAAGTTAATGATTTGATAAATACTAACATAGAAATTATAATGAAAAAAATATTTAAAATACCTAAGTATAAGTCTTAAAATAGTTGATAACCAAGTTAATAGTATTCTACATGCATGTAGCATTCCAAAAGCATTAATATAGCAACATTAGTTTATGTTTACATCCATTTTTAACATTAACAAAAGTATAACTAACCCTCACAAAATAGATACATCTCCAACTACGATGCTACTCATACCGGGATTAAGATGAGCCTGTAAATTAAACTTATAAAATCAAGTTCCAGTGAAGTGCTTAAACAATGCAATTATATAATATTTTCTGGGTATTTGCACCATAAAAAACAAGTTTATCTTTAAGGATAAAAAACCAGATTGGTTCAATTCATTCTTTATCATCTTGCACTTTAATTAAAGATTTGGAACAATAACTTTGCATGAACGAAGATCGGGTCGGAATTAACCTACTGCCCGATCAGAGTTTCAAAACTATGCCTGTCGTATTAAATCAAAGGTATGAAATAGGTATTAAATTATCCCTCTCTTTTCTTCAAAATATCAATAAACAAAAGCTGCATTAAATTAATGGATGCCCTCGACCTAATGTATTGACCAGTATCCGTTACGAATGGGAGGACCTATTCAACCCCAATTTCCACCAAACTTCTCGTCAACTTGCACAATCATGTACCTTGCTTCTTTTTTTATGAGAAAATAACAACATATTACTATTTGAAGTTTCACTTCTTAAAATATTTTTTGAAGAATGGAACCATTGAGATTATTTACTGTGAAAGTAAAAAAATCAAGTTGTTGATCTATTTCTTAAATTGAAATTATTTATAAAAGTTGGTGTATGCATTCAAGAAGAAAATGTTGTAATGTTAATTAACATCATTTTAAGGGAGAAATTGTTAAATAAAAATTCTAGTTTAAATAAGGATTTTTTGTAAAATAAAATTTGTATTAGACTAGTTTATTAGAATCTAGTTATATTATTTGTAAATATAAAGGTTAATATATTGAGAATAATAAGTGCGTAGTTGAAAGAACAAATTAATCAATAAAGACTGAAAGGTTCATACAAATAATTGTGTGTTTTATTTCCAACAACTCTAGGGTTCTGCTCCAACAATTTCAGTTTACAACACGGGAGGCTGTCAACTATATTTAAGCAAAGATTCTCTACGGGCATCTATTAAGAATGCTGGATGCTCCTACACAAGTATTTACATGTATGCGCTGTTGGTGGGAGAAATCACTTATGGTGACTTTGAAACAATTGGAGGGGATAAAACACATTTTTTTATTTCAAGAACAAGAAGCTTACAATAATGAAAACCTTACAATAACAACCCCTCTTTCTTTCTCTCTTTCTCTCTAGTGTTTCTCTCAATCTCTCCACACATAATTGCATAAGCTTAGCTATCTATTTATACACGAAATCAAAACAAGAAAATTCAACCTTCAAGTGTGAAGGCGGTTTGTAGCCGACGGTGTGAAAGCGGCTGGCGGCTGGTGGTTGGGCGGTGACAGCTGGTGGCTGCTTTCCTTGACCTTCTGGATTGAGTTTACTTCAACAAATATCCCCCTTAAACTCAATCGAGGGATGTCATGCCAAACATGAACTTCATTCTGATAAATGTTTCTCCCTTCAATGGCTTTGTATTTTTGCACTTCTTCTTTTGCATTCTTCTTTGTCTTATAGACCAATTTGACACCTATTGCTTTCTTGTTTTCTGGTAGATAAGTCAGCTTCCAGGTATCATTCTTCTCAATGGCATGTATTTCTTCATCCATTGCTTTTATCCACTTCTCTTCTGTGATAGCTTCATTGAAGCTAAGTGGGTCACTATCTGCAAAGAAACAAAATAGAGTTGTATCTTCCATTACTTGAGTGGCGTCATACAGCTCTTCTAAATTTCTCATCCTTCTTGGTCCTTTTGATGAAGATGCTGCTGATGATGGTATTAATGATGATTCTGGCATGTTTCTCCTGTTGAATACAGGAAATCTGTGTACCAGACTTTGTGGCTCATCTTCTGGTACTATTGGACCTTCTGCAAGTACTGTTGGTACTTCTTCATCTTCAAGGATCAAATCAGTGTTGATCCATTTAACTGCTTCTTGGTCATCATTCCATTGCCAAGTTTTATCTTCTTCAAAGATAACATCTTTGCTCATAATTACCTTCTTGGTGATGGGATTATACAGCTTGTATCCCATTCTTCTCTCACCATATCCGACAAAGATGCATTTCTCACTTTTATCATCAAGTTTGGTCCTTCTTGCATATGGGATCTTTGCATATGCCACATAACCAAAGACTCGAAGATGAGTAACACTTGGTTTGTGACCACTCCATGCTTCTTGTGGAGTGACAGCTTGCAAACTTCTGGTTGGGCAACGGTTCAACAAATATACTGCACATGATACAACTTCAGCCCAGTATTGCTTGGGCAACTTCTTTTCTTTGAGTATACTTCTTGCCATATCAAGAATTGTTCGATTCTTTCTTTTAGCTACACCATTCAGCTGTGGTGTATAAGCTGGTGTTGTTTGATGTCTGATGCCTTGTTGTGTACAAAAGGCTTCAAAGTCATTTGCTGTATATTCTCCACCTTGATCAGATCTCACGGTTCTGATCTTATAGCCACTTTGCTTCTCAACAATTGCTTTAAAATCTTTAAAACAATTGAACACTTTTGACTTCCTCTTCAGAAAATATACCCAAGTCTTTCTGCTAAAATCATCAATGAAAGTGAGGAAGTACCTATTTTGTCCAGTCGACATAGGCTTTATAGGACCACACACATCTGTGTGTACTAACTCTAGTGGCTTGTTTGCTTTCCAGTTGACTTCTTTGCCAAAACTGGATCTGTGATGTTTGCTGAGAACACAACTCTCACAGACTTTTTCTGGATGATCAATGTGGGGCATACCTTTAACTATCTTCTTGCTTGCTAGCATCTTCAGACTTGTGAAATTCAGATGTCCAAGCCTCAGGTGCTAAAGCCATTCTTCACTGTTGGTGATGGCACTCAAACACTTTGCTGCATCATATTGGATGTTTAAAGAAAACATCCTATTTTTGGACATTTTCACATAGGCAATTAATCTCCCATTGTAGTCTGTAATTGTCAGATGACAATTCTTCATGTAAAGTGTATAACCTTTCTCCAGAAGTTGACCTATACTCACCAAGTTCTGCTTTATGTCTGGGACATAGTAGACATCGGCGATGTAGCTATGATCGCCATTCTTCAACTTGATTGGGATGTTGCCTTTACCTTTGAATGGAACTTTTGACGTATCTCCAAAGGTGACAAAACCTTGTATGGTCTCATCTAGATCACCAAATAAATCTCGTTGGCCACACATGTGATTCCTGACTCCAGAATCAAGATACCAAATATTCTCTTGATTCTTGTCAAGTCCTTGTTGGACAAATAATGCAACTGCTCCTCTGTTGTTGACATCCTCTTCTGCATAGTTGACTTGCTCACGTATCAGTGGAGCTATCTTTTGACATTCAGTGCTATAGTGGCCAAATTGATTGCAATTATAACACTAAATATTCCTCTTTTCACGGTTATTGTAACCGCCTCCTCTTCCTCTAGGAGTGAATGCTTGTTGTCCTCGACCTCCTCTAGTGGTGTTTTTACCACCTCTTCCTCTAAAACCTGTATTCCAAGAACCTCTACCTTGAAATCGTTGAAATCCTCCTCGTGTTTGTTGACTTCTTTCTCAAGTGGTGTATCCACTTGTTGAAGTCTCCCCTTGCACATATCTGTCTTTGAGAGACAACTTTGCTTGTAAGGCATGCTCAATTGCCTTATCTCCATTTCTTTTTACAATCTTCTGCTTATGAGCTTGCAAAGAACTCATAAGCTCATCCACTATCAACTTGTCCACTTCTTTGGACTCTTCAATAACAACAACAACAAAATCAAATTTTGGATCTAGGGATCTCAAAATTTTCTCAGTAATTCGAGCATCTGAAAGGGCTTCTCCATTTCTTCTCATCTGATTGACTATCACTATAATTCTTGTGTGATAATCAGAAATGGATTCTGAGGACTTCATTTGTAACAATTCAAATTCACCTCGCAAAGATTGGAGACGAATCTTCTTTATTCTGTCAGCACCTTTATATTTTTGTTGGAGAGCCTCCCATATTTCTTTTGATGTTTCTGCGGAAGCAATGATTTCAAATGTCGCTTCATCAAGACCTTGATAAATGATGGTCTTTGCTTTGTTTATTTCTTTCTATTGACTTTGAGGACTTGTTTCTATACCTCTAGTAAAGCATCTTCTGATTCTTTGGACTCTGGTTCATCATAACCATATTGCACAATTTCTATACACTCTTATGAACCAAGGAATGCCTTCAATCTGATGCACCAACTATCATAGTTGTCTTTGGTTAGCCTCGAGATAAGTGTTTGTGCATTTTCTGTAGTCATTTTGCTCTTTAAATGACTATATCACCTTTTTGGGAGTTGAATTTGGCAAAACCGACATCGTAGATGGATCCGGAATGGTCCAAATAGTAGGAAACTGGTCTGACTTTGTAGAAAACGGGTCAAAATGGGGCGAACTAGTCCAAAAACTAATTCGGGTGGTTTGCTGGGTTGAACCAGGAATATTCCAAGGAATATTCTTTTTGGCTTGACTTCAGAATATGGCTCGGAGCTTGACTTGGCTTTGGAATATGGCTTGGAGCTCGGCTCGGCTTTAAAATATGGCTCGCGGCTCGGCTTGAGGCTTGGCTCGGCGCGGCTCAAATATGGCGCGTGTGTGGCTCACTCGTCTTCTTCCTCGAGGCGCGTGGGCTACAGTGCTGAACTTCAGACGGAGAGTGTGGTCCACGCTGTGCTCTGATTGATCTGATTTTTACACCGATGAGTTCGTATTGATGAGCTCTACACTTTGGAATGATCAAAACTTGTTTTTGACAACTTTGAAAATTCGGATATTTCCCAAAAATACCTCTGTTTTCTGAAGAACGAGGCTCTGATACCAATTGTTGGTGGGAGAAACCACTTGTGGTGGCTTTGAAACACTCGGAGGGGATAAAACACACTCTTTTATTTCAAGAACAACAAGCTTACAATAATGAAAAGCTTACAATAACAACCCCTCTTTCTTTCTCTCTTTCTCTCTAGTGTTTCTCTCAATCTCTCCACACATAATTGCATAAGCTTAGCTATCTATTTATATACGAAGTCAAAACAAGAAAATTCAACCTTCAAATGTGAAGGCGGTTTGTGGCCGACGGTGTGAAAGCGGCTGACGGCTGGTGGCTAGTCGGTTGGTGGCTGAGCGGTGACAGCTGGTGGCTGCCTTCCTTGACTTTCTAGATTGAGTTTACTTCAACATGCACTTGAAGATTTATAATAAGCAAATGTCACTCCTCAGTCCTCTCCATACTCTTGCACTTACCTTTCCAATTTGCTGTAGAGATTGATAAAGTTGTCCCTGCTATGGCTTTCATGTGCTCAGAGTCTCCGTTCTCTTCTTCGTCTTCATCCTCTAGACATAGAATATGGAACTGTAATGTTTTTCTAAGTTTTAGAGGAAAAGATACCCGCAAGAATTTTACATCTCTATACCGCCTTAATCCAGGCCGGAATTCATATTTTTAGGGATGATAATGAACTTCCTAGAGGAGAAGAAATCTCTCCACAGCTTCTCTAGGGGCATCTATTACTAATGCTAAATCTAGTGAGATCAGTGTACAGTGTACAATTAGCACTGAAGGTGATTTGGTATGCTTTCAAGTTTCAGATTTGCTCCTTTACTTTAAATCTCAATGGTTTAGCTGAGTAGTTATGATTGTTCTTATATCTTGAAAATTAAAAATAATCCTGAAATATTTTTTTAAAGAGAATGTGATTATTGTTTTTAGCTAGTTATTAAAATGATTTTGTAGTTATTTTAGCTAAAATTTAACAAAAATATAGATAAGCACAGGTGTGGATTTTCCTACACAATTATATATGTATGCACTTGGAGCAAGCATTCCGTCTGAAATATTTGACTACACGCAGTTATATATATGCATGTAACTTTTTTTTACCACTTTTTATGACTTTACGGTCTTCAAAGAATGTTATTTAACACGGGAATCTCTATAGCCAAGGGCTATGGGACAAACACAGCTGCACTGACCTGCTCGACCCCAATTTCCACTGAACTTCTCATCAACCTCCACAATTATTATATCTATCATCTTTGCAAAGGACTTCAAATTTATGAGAAAATAACAAGCAAATTAACGTCACTCCTATCCATTCTCTTCAACCTACTTTCCAATTTGCTATAGAGATTGATAAAACTGTCCCAGCTATGGCTTACATGTGCTCTGAGTCTCCGTTCTCTTCTTCGTCTTCATCCTCTAGACATAGATGGAACTATGATGTTTTTCTAAGTTTTAGAGGAAAAGATACCCGCAAGAACTTTACGGATCATCTCTATACCGCCTTAATCCAGGCCGGAATTCATACTTTCAGGGATGACAATGAACTTCCTAGAGGAGAAGAAATCTCTCCACAACTTCTCAAGGCAATCGAAGGATCAAGGATTTCCATAGTGGTCTTCTCCAAACACTACGCTTCCTCTAGATGGTGTCTTGACGAACTTGTAAAGATTCTTGAGTGCAGGCAAAAAATTGACCAGGTTGTTCTTCCTATATTCTATGATACGGAGCCTTCAGATGTCCGAAAACAGACCGGGAGTTATGCAAAAGCTTTTGATGAACATGAAGAACGCTTCAAGGAAGAAACGGAGAAGGTCAACAAGTGGAGAGGAGCTCTTGCAGAAGCGGGAAATCTATCTGGATGGGGTTTAAACAATGAGGCAAATGGGTATATCTTTACCTTCTCTGTCACAGATCCACCTGCACATATCAACATAAACAATTTTTTTATCATTCTCAATTTAAGCTTGATATTTTCACTTCAATTATATATTATTTTTTTATTGCAATATTTAGAGGTAGCAAATCAATTTCTATTTTTTTTCCCAAACAGAGTTAAAAAAATTAATAAGTTCTTTTTTTTTAAATAATCATTAATTATTATTCGCAACCTTTCCTCTGAGTGCTAGATGTGTAAACATATATACATATATTTTAGGTGGTTGCTCGCTTTCCATATCTTTACCTTATATGTATCCAATAAAAAAGTTTTTTTAAAAAAGTTATTGCTGGATACATCTATCCATGCTCATTTATAAATATCAATATTGATCAATTTTACAAAATTATATAATAATAGAACTATGAGGGATTATGAGGGATTAGAGGTTCACCTTTCCCGTGAAAGTATTGCTAAAAGTGAAAGTATTGTTGGAAGATTCAAAGGATTAGGCATTATTTATTAATTGAATAAAAATTTAAAAGCATCGGTTTTTCATTGCAGTTTGTGAGGGGAGGCATTAATGTAAATTCACATAATATTTTTATTTATTTATTTTTGTTTTTTAGATTTAATAACTTTTATTTATTTATTCATTGATTTTTTAAAAATAAATTTACTATTGCCTTAATAATTTGCTTTTTATATGATTATTGCAGTCTAAAAAAATATCTTCTTGATGCTTGATTTAAAAAACAAAATTAAAAACATTCAATTTTATTATTTATAAGAGATTGCAAATAAAGAAATCATTTTAAAAAACATGGTTTCATTTTTTTTATTTTTTCTTTCATTAATTTTTAATAGTTTTATCTTTAAATATTATGTTAATTTGAGATTTGGTATTGATAACATGTTGTAATTTACTTTTTACATTGTTATTTTA
>NW_011502168.1:0-3216 GCF_000495115.2 Populus euphratica
AATAACTAGTTTAGAGTGAATTTTATATATGATAATATTTTATATAATTTTATTACACACTAAAAAATTATAAAAACTGTAGTTCTTGTCGGATGTATTTCGAACGTAATGGAATTATAGATGGTTTCATGAAATAATAAAAAATATTTTATATAAAGTATGATTTATTTCATGATATAATAGCAATAGTTAAATAAATAATATTTAAATTAAAAATCATCAATATTAATATATATTTTTAAATTATTTTATAACCTCAATTTTAAAAGAATTCTTAACCAAATACATTAAACTACTTTTTATTTAACCTTAATTCCAACTAAAGTTTTAACCAAATATCTATTTTTTCAAACCAATCTCAACTAAAAGTACTTTTTATAAAACAATTATTTTCAAATTATAACCACAACAACTACTGCAATACCAAACATACTTTAAACTAAATAAGTTTTTGGGTGGAAGTTAATTCAATAAAATCTAATTTTATTTATTAATAAGATGTTGTTCTAACAATTAAAATATTGTTATATCTTTATAAATAACAGTGAGAATACAAATTTGATATCTAGAAAACATACTTTTTAGGAGGGGTAATTATAAACCTCAAACGAGACTAGTCTTATTTTTTAAAAGGGTGTGTGAATATTCGGGTAAAAAAAAAAAAACTTAATTTTATTTTAAAAAAAATCAAAACATCATTTTATTTTAATTTAATTTATTTGTTTATTTTAAAATGATATTATTTTTTTAAAAATTATTAACCAAAATTAATCATTTCAATCCAATATCCAGATCTGCTAGCGAATCACGATAAAGGCTGGATTTAATAAATTTGAGGAAAACTCATCGAAGGTTAGCATTTCCAATGCCAATAAAATTCAAAGATGAGAACTCAAAATCCTCGAGACTCTAAAAAAATTCGAGGCAATACTGGATCGGACAAGGATATGGATTGGGACTAAGCGACAGGATCGAATTTATTTATTTTTTGCCCATGAAATGTAGATCAAAGTTTGGACCTTTAGCTGGGTTTTGAGTGTTAATCTGGGCTAGGTTGATTCTACAGTCATACTTTGCATTGTAAGGGACATGAACCCAGTTGGCTAAGCAGTGTCAGCCCATTAGAACTTTACAAGTAATTCATTTGCTGAGTTGAGGACTTTTGTTTAAGTTATAGCCAGGGTTCTTCAGCTAGCTAGTTGGTCTACAAATATTTCACCACAAGCCCAACTCCAGTTGCTCGAGTTAGGGTTCATGGTCATGATATAGACTTGTCCATGTTTATGCAATGAGAAGAAAAGAAAAAAAAAAATAATAGACCAAGGTTTCAGCAAATTAATGTTGGGGTGTTTTCTATAACATGATACATTTTTTCATTTCTAGTTTTCTTTTCTCTTTTCAGTTTTCAATGAGAAATTAGAAAATGTGTTCATTTTTTGAAAACAAAAACGAATTTGTTTAACAAATAAAAAAATTAAAACCATTATAATAATCATCTTAATATCTTATGTCTATAAGAATTTAATTATTCATTCAAATTAAGATTATCATGAAAAATTTATATTATCAACTTAGAAAATCTTTATATTTGATTTATAATAAAAATAAATAAATTTATGACACTAACCAAATATAAAAATATAAAAAATGATTTTAACTTTTTTACATTGCTAAAAAGTATTTGTATATAAAATAAAAAAAAAGTATTATTATTGTCTTTTTTTCATTTAAAAAAAAGTGAAAAACATGTAAAATAAAACTATGAAGAACTTGTAAAATATATTTTTCAAACTCGTACAAACTGAAGAAACTACGTTTTCATTTTTATGAACAGAGAAATATTGTATTTGAACATAAAACTTTTATTTTCCTTTTTATTAACTCAAAATTCTTAAAATATTATAATATTACTTTGTATCTCAACGGCTTCTACATCAATTTCTCCCTTCAAATTTGAAGATTATTATACCTTTTTACAGGTCAATAAACAGCGATCAATATGAGTATTCTCTTCGTGATTAAGTACTCTTTCTTTGTGTTTTGGGACTAAGAATTGCTTGAAATAATACCACTAGCCATGAAATTTATGAAAACTTCGAGAAATAGAGACAACGCATGAAATTGATCATATCTTGGTCAATTCTTGCTTTGATTTGTAGACATCAATCTTGGGTGTGAATGGAACTAAGCTATGGCTAGTGTGGTCACAAGGCTAAGAACCCGTTGGTGGGGGGGGTTTCCTTTCTGAAAAATACATGAAGCTCAACTCTTTTTAGTGATGTGCCACGTGCATAGCCACACTCTTGACCCACATGTGATTTGGACACGTGGCATCAACCCTTTGGTTTGTGATGCACTGTTGGGATCCAGTGCTTCACGTGAAGCCCCATCAGCCTATTCCCACTTCTTTGGGGGTGGCCGGGGGGACCTTCACCTAATTAATTCTTCTTCTTGGCTAATTAAATCATCAAAGCAATAAGATATATAGACCATTAATTGTCTCCATTTCTCTCTCTACACATGATTGATTGCATGATTCATTCTCTTCTCTTTATTTTTAAGAGAAATGATTTCATTCATGTATAGCAACAATGGCGCCATGCACGTTTAAAGGACACATGTTAATTAAGATATATATTAATGTTTTAAAAATGAAAAAAAAGGGACTTGATGTGTTCAGATTTTGGAACTTTGTACGTGAGAGGTTTAGGAATGGATGGAACTCGTTAAGAAGAAGGGCCGGGGATGAAACTGAAAATAACCATTGCCTGATAGAGCTGCTTCTTTTTTTCTTATGCAATCCGAATCCAAAACATATCATCTCAAAATTAGCAATGCCTATATTCAATTGAGTTCTTACACCTCAAAATCATCCAAGATGAAAGAGGAATCAACACAAGAGTCTTAATTATTATATTTATTATCTAAACCAAAAACAATTATCACATCAATTTAACATTATATAATTTCCCACTATTAATTAAGACTTAATTGAATCTCTCAAAATATTGGGAAGTCAATATTCTTCTTCTTCTTCTTCTTCTTATTACAAGGCAGATGCTAATTAGAACAGTCACGCGATTAAACATTATGAAGCCCTTCTAGTTCTCTTGTTAAGAATTTAATTTTCTTCTCTTAGTATTTGGTGCATATTTTTGAAAACATGTTCTCTTATCACTTTTTCATTCTTAATTTATTTTTCACTGATTTGCAGGA
>NW_011502168.1:3252-6778 GCF_000495115.2 Populus euphratica
CAGGAATGCTTAAGCTGTAACTAGTGTTTTTTTTGTTTTTTTTTCTTTTATATATGTTGGCATGATTCCCTGAGTACATGGGATCATGCCAAACACTTTTAGACAAAGGCAGCATCAATCGATCCCCCTTCTCCTGTAGTTTAGCTAGTAACCAATACACATATGTCACACCATCAAACTCATATTGCCAATGTCTCTTGTATAGAAACAGCCATCAATTCGATTAATTGGGCTGACATATCTCAAGATATTGGAACAAGTTCTTCTATTCCCCAATGAAAAAGAAGAATTATCAAACTATATATAGATGATAAATTTCTGTGTACGAAAAGTAAAGGAAGCCAACTCATGAACTTGGTTATTCGAGAACACAACATTACAAATCTACAATAGAAAACCTTAACATGAGGTTTCAAACTTGTTTTAGTACATACCAAACGAAGGAACGACCTGAACTTAGTTCCAATTATTATTCCTACACGCTGGGAAATTAAAAAAAAAAAAAAAAAGCACACCGAATTTCGAAAACAAACAATGTCCTAGCTAGGGGAAATAAACTGGCAAAGCACGCTCACTCTATGATAAGGACGACAGCATGAGGAAAGGTCTAGCTAGAGAAACATAATAGAGAGCTTACATATCTCTAACATGGAAAATGTTAGGGTTCTTAATGACAATATCGTACATGTAGACAGAGTTGAACTTGGAGAAGTCCCTAGGAAGAGAGATCAGGTCAATGGAAGATTGCTTGTGGAATTGGAAGAGGTCAGGGTCACCTCCATAGTACCTCTCCCATCCTAACTCGTTCAAGATTTGTTCAAGGGAAGAGTATGAGGATACCACTTGGCCTGATGGCAAGTGCACCAATACCTTTCTCCTTGAACCACCTCCATTCCCTCCATTAGATTCCGCTGCAGGGTTCTCCACCAGGCGAATTACACCATTGTTTTTGAAAAACCAAACTCCTGACATTTTCTTTGAAAAATTAGTCTTTTGATGCAGTGCTTGGTTGTGTTAGGGTTTTAGCTAAGAAGAGAGTAGTAGCTCGAGGATTGGTGAGTGAAGGAGGGAAGAGGAGGGGGGGTATTTATTTGTGTCGTTGGGCAGAAAAAACAAGAGGAAAATACTCTAGGAGTGGGGTTTAAAGTAGGGTTTATGATATCGGGCATGTTTGGCTTTGGTATAGAATCTAGATATAGTAGGTCCTTATGGCATTAAATATATTAGGTTACAAGGATGCTCCTAGGGTGTCGTTTTGGGCACATGTGCCATCCGCGGGGTTGGCTTAGGAGAATCCATATAGGTTGTGGAAGCTATAGTTTGCTTTAGAATAGAGAATCTCTTGGGACACTAGTTTTCATGAGGACTACTTCGCAAAAATTATACAGTTCTTTCCAAAGTCAATCAACAAAAGATGTTTGCACCCATTTACATCACGAGATGTCCACGTGAAGAGAGTGAATGTGTGAGGTTGGGAGATGAGGTAAAATTTCTGCGCTGGTGGGTTAAGTGGCTTTTGGGAGCTTTCTTTTTGCTGATTACTACTCATCATTGGAGAAAGATGGAAACCTTAAAGGTGTTTTTAGAGCTTTTGTCGTCAATTCCCCATTTGTCATTAATTAGTTCTGGTATTCCTAGAAACAAATTGTTGCTATAGCCAGCCAGCCAGGGGCTATCAGCCACAAGATCAGAAATTAAAAGAAATTGAATTCAATTCTCTAAGATTCATGGGCATTCATACTGTAATTAGATCTTCCCATCATATGTAGTTCTCTTTTCTTTTCACTATTTTTCAAAATATAAATAAAAAGGAATATAAAATCGACAAAAGAAAATTGGATTATAATTGGATTTAAATATATTTTTTTCCCCAAATTAATAGGTAAACTTGATCAACTTGACACTTCATATTACTCCTAACATTATAATTAGTTATGATTACTTAGAATAGTTTAAATCTCTTAAACAGATGTGGAATTTTATTTTTTTTGAAATAACAAATGATTTAATTAAATTAAGACTTGATGCTCTTAGAAAATATATTCATGTTGTATTATTGGATACATTTTTGCTTTAGGATCGAGTGGTAGTGTTGAATAAGCTTGATTGTATCGAAAATAGGCTATCTACAGTACTATATATATATTACTTTTTGAAGCGTGGATAGAGATTTAATTAATTATGTTGGCATGATGGTAAAACCCATATCCAAATAGGCAGAACTTCATGTAATCATCAAAAAATTAGACTATTATCAACAAAAAAAAAATTCCATATCCAAATCACACATACAATTGGTCATGTTGATGTGGCCGGGTTCGCACATAGATTTGTCATGACAACCACAAAAGTTTCTGATGACAAGCTAGTGATAATCGCCAGTACTTTTATTCTACTCGATCGTTACCTTCATGTTTTGGTCATTGACATGATTGGACTATATATTGAAAAGACGATTCCTAGGATAATGTTCCGGTATCTAAATGCTTTTAGCTAGGTTTATTTAATGATTTTGTTTGTCGATTGTTGCATATAGCTAGTTCTATCATAGAGTTTTCTCCAGCGTTTTTGCAATATCATAGTCAATTCATCGACCCTAAAGTGATACGTCCTCGAAAGGACCACCATACACATATAGATAGAGCAAGGCTTTCTATAACATTAGCATAATGCATGTTATTTTTCATCTCTGCTCACAAAAACTTGCATGCTACAATGTATACATTTGCTATGTTGCCCACATGAGGTCACATGGGCTCAAATGGTCCATGAATGTGACTCCTTACCCCCAGAGTCTTGTCAAAATCTCATCCTTCAAAATGTTGGGTATTTATCGATGGTCTTGTCAGAAATGTCTGTCGAAATGGATACATTTGTAATGGTAAGCACATTCACTTCTTATCTTGTTTCCATTCAAGTTACCCTTTTCAAGGATGAGTTTTATAAATGTTAGATTTACATATATGTGCCTCTTTATCAGTTTATTCTGTATTAAATATGGATTAATTATTATGTCCCAAGGCAATACAGCAATATATCTCAATATCTATTAAATAATATTTTAAAATAATTTTACATTACTCTATCACACATTTCACATTCATCATAAATTTACTAATATTATATAATCAAGATCTCAGAGCAAGATTACAAAAGCCGTAAAGAACAAAATTATGCAAGCATGGATCAATTTTGTTGGATAATCATTAAGATTATATTGAAATGACTATCAAGTTAATAGTCAAAGTAAAATACAAGGACATAACAAAAAAAAACAAATATAAAAAAAAAACTGAGCTGATACAACAAAAAATAAAGAAACTATCTAATATTTTTTATTACATTATAATTTAATGCCCCATCAAGAGATTTTAAAAGGTGATTTCCTGTAAAAATAAAGTTTAAATTCAAAATATATAATTAAATAATAATTCAATAAAAGATAATAAAAAAACAATCAAACAAGTTTATAATTCTTTTCTCAAGAATAATTTTATTTCTTAACAGCTAAATTTCTCGTCGTGTA
>NW_011502168.1:6826-11888 GCF_000495115.2 Populus euphratica
GTAGTACTATGGGAGATTATTCTCCAAGCTAATATTTGGAATTTGCGGATCAATTAATAGAGTATTGATTATTCTCCTGCACGATCAGTCACGACCTGTTAAAACAAGGAAAAAAGAGAATGGACAACAACGCAGTCCTAGATTATGTTTTGGAAGACTTCGCGGGATAGTGTGGTCCTGAACTCTCTCAAACCTTTTGATTCCAGTTCCCCATTGTGAAGTTACTGAGAATTTGTGCATGCCTTTAACAATCCAAACCCTCAAGAAGAAGGTCAACCTTTGCTGCTCTTGTTCCTCTTTAGGCATACCACAAAGTCCTAAATGACACGAACCCTGTTTGTGTGTGTGTGTGCATATATTATGATTTGGTGAAACCCTAAGTGATGCCGACATCCTTCTATGTTTTTTTTATAACATCATCCCCCCACCACCCTCTCCAGCTCCATCTGTCATGCATTTCTTTATTTTATTTTTCCTGGGCATGAAAAAAGATATGTACACTTCAGAAGAAAATGAAAAAATAAAATTTGTGATTCCGTTTATCATTAGGATTTGGATCAACTTTTAACATTGTCACACCACATATGACTTTTTAGTTCTAGGTGATTCCAACCACAGCTGTTATGCTGGAAACAAGCATTTCAAGGACCAAAAGAGAATGAGAGAATCATACTGCTAATTCCCAGTGTTAATTTATCCCCTTTTCCATACACATGATCAGCACATCAATGTTGTGTTTATGATCAATAATATGCACGCAGGACAAACTTTTCACCAGCTTATCTAATATTTTAAATAGCACGATCTTACTTATATTATCCTTAGGTTTGTGTATAGTTAGTGTTCTAATATAAAAAAAACAAAAAAACAAAAAAACAAAAATTTATTTAGTTGAAGATATAAAAATAAATTTGTTTTTATAATAATTTTTGAACGAATTTCTTTCATCTCTAAATAACAATTTTATCATAATTATCTTTATATTTTTTATTTTAAAACAACAATTAAACACTATTTTAATTTATCAGAATATGTGTAGGAGAGAAACATGATTTCGTATGCCAATCTAAGGACAGCGACATGTAGAGAGAAAATCTATCCATATACCTATCAGTTCATATGTAATTGGTTTAAATTAAATCCAAATAAAAAGACTTAATCTCATTAAAAAATTACATGCTATAAAAATAAAAAATAAAAAAATTACCTGAAGATACTATAAAAATCAAAACTGGATAAAAAGGAAATGCACAGGGCCGGTGACATGCACCCTAGGGCATCGGAGAGAGACAGAACCAGAGAAAATAAGCTTGCATGGAATAAGGAACAGGACAACATATGTAAAGGAAGGTGCTTAGCTAGTTTGCACCAAGATACATCGTTTTGTCGTATCCATGTCAATCCTAATCATTTACTTGTCTGCTCATGAATTTGCTAGAATTTTGGAGGACGACAAAATCATATCGTCAAGAATTCCCCCTTTTCTTTTTTTTTTATCCTCGTGCTTCAGCCAGTATTTCAGCCTCCTTTTAATCCTCACTTTCTAGCTACAAAGGGGATTTGGATGGCTGGGCGGGACAATTTTACCACTTTCATGATCCTTATCAATAGGCTTTGTTTTTATCCAATTCCCATTGAGAATCAAAAGAAAAGGGTATAGCGTGTCGCTTTGATATGTATATGTCATGCTGATCATCAAAACCTAATAATTTGAAATTTTTGTGTTTAATTTTCAAACTAATTTCATCCAATGGGGTCTGTAGATTGGCTATTTCTTAAGGCTATGATGTCAATTGCAGCATAAACTGTTTAATGTTATAATACTGGTTATGAGAATCTAATTGTTTTTATATAAGTACTCTGTGGGTTAAAACCGATCTGATTTTATTTTTTAGTGAAAGCTAGAATGGTTATTTAGAGTTATTTTTTATAGTATTTGATTATTATCTTGGAATATAAAAGATGGTATAAAAAATATATTTGTATTTCCTATTTTGAATGAAAATTTATTTCAAAATTGTTCTATAAACATATGTTTACTCGATCTTTATGTTTACAAATAACGATGAAGATGTGCTTGGCGGCTATGATCTCATCATAGAGAATGTTGAGAGAGCAAAAGGGGGGAGGGTTTGGGGACCCTTGAAGGGATGTGTACCTAATCACATTCACAATTATTTACTAAAAAGGTTTTGTAAGGAAATTGGCCCTTCGAGGTATAAATACCCGACAACCCAAGGATTATCATTGACTTAATTAGTTAATTAAACTATAGTTAAGCAATCTTATGGAAGACAACGTGTATTAGCCCTTACCTTTTCTTCTCTTTTTCTTAGAGAGCGATCCAATTACCTGTGCACAAAAACCATCAAAGAGTTCGACAGAATTCTATAGAAGAGCAACAAGCAATATATTAAGAGTAGACAGCATATGTGCTTACTAACATTTGGGGCACTTATTAACATATTAGTCACGTAAAGCAAGATTAAGAGAATAGTACCAAAGTTAAAGGCTATTAGATGAGGTATAACTCGAATTAGCAGGAAGTACCGTGAAGAAATCTAGCTTTCAGGGGAATATTGGAAAAGTTGAAAGGAGATGGAACAAGAATTACATTGGGATTGATTAATTCTTAATTACTTTGTTAAATATTAGAGCAATCTTTATTTGGTACAGCCATATTCCCATTCATTCATCCAAGAAGAATAAATACGGCGTGCAATGAGAAGGGTATTTATTCCTTTTAACTTACTAGACTTTATTAAACCTATCTTTTGAAATGGTTTTATTTTTTAATGATTAATTTTGAGAGCGACTCTGAATTACGTGTATTAGAAGGTCATGAAAGCTCGGAAAAGTATCCCCACTAAATATTAATTATAAAAATCATATATTCATATCAGTGCTGAACACCTACTTAATGATTATAAAGTAAATGATATTGTCTATCTATATCATATTCGATCCTTTTTTCTATTTAAAATTAATATTTATTTGTTCTAAACAATACACAATTATAATTTATAAAAGATATCAATCAAATATGATTTCTTATCTCGAACCTTCTTTGATGTAATTTGGTATAATTGTGTTTTTAAATAATGAAAATATATCAATTTTAAATATGTAAAAACACTCAAATTTACTGATATTAACTTCTAAGGATAATAATAGTAATTGTAGCCCACAAGAAAAATAGATTATTTACATATATATACACAAGAATTTTTAAGAGATTAAAATTATTTTTCATATATGTGTTAATGTTTAATTAGTATTATAAATTTACATTTCATTATAAATATAATATAAAATCTTATGTTAACTAACCGACTAAAGCCTCCCTAATGCGGGGATTATTCCTGTTCTTGTTATTATTATAGATATTGTCAATAAATCATCATCACCGATGCTAAAAAGGCACCCTTAGGCTTCTTTGAAACTGAAGTTCGTGGACTTCGAATTCCTAATCTACAAAATGGCCTGTTCATTTATGGGTTTGATTTCCCTACCCAATTCTCCAAGCCCAACACTTTGCTTGACCAAAAATAGCCCAACATGAGCTCATAACCAATTTTGATGGGATTAAATTTTGCCCCATTCCATGTCTGTTCAATCATTTGCTTCCCTTTTGTTCATCTCATGACATCCCCTTAATTAGGAAATAATTTAAACATGAACACCGAGTAACTGTCATTGCTTTCAATGGCTTAGAAATATCATGGCAATATTATCAACATTAAAGCTATTAAATCTAATTTTACTTGGATTATAAACTTGAAAAGTTAATTCTATTTAATTTAAAATTTTATTTTTTAAAAAATTATCTGAGTTTTGATTAGATCTCACTATCAAGTTATATTGAGTTATATCACACCTAATTTAATTTGAAATTTAAGTTAAATTAAAAATAAGTTAAAAAATTATCGAGTTTCATCTGATTTAAAATATAAATAATCTTATTTTAGATAATATTATCAAATAAAATGTCTATTATTATAAAATTAGTACTCAAACTTGTTAGGAAATTGGAATTGGAAATAGGAAACAAGGGTTAGATTAATTAGATGGAAGGTTAGGTATTTATTTCACTGTATGAGTTATATCACACCTAATTTAATTTGAAATTTAGATTAAATTAAAAATAAGTTAGAAAATTATCGAGTTTCATCTGATTTAAAATATAAATAATCTCATTTTAGATAATACTATCAAATAAAATGTCTATTATTATAAAATTAGTACTCAAATTTGTTAGGAAATTGGAATTGGAAATAGGAAATAAGGGTTAGATTAATTAGATGGAAGGTTAGGTATTTACAGTGCAATCCTGACGACACTCAAATAGAAAGCTCTAAATTTAGTCCTTGAAAGCATTTCTAATAATCAACAACTCTCTAAAATCACGTTCCATTGTTAAAGCCCAACCAAACAACACATCATGATTGATGACATGCAAATTCGAAACCTCATATATCCTGATCTGTAAGAGAAATTCATTCTCGGCCATCAATTGGTCAGCATCTTATTTCTGGTCAACATCTCAACATGCCTATAAAGGTCTCAGCATTATCTGCTTCGAATTCCAACAGAAGAGGTAATAATATTAATAATAAGGAGGAAGGGTTTGGCAGCATCCTGTCACAAAGATGGATTCCAAGGTCTCTTCCCTCCTCTTCATTGCAATCTTGTGCTTAATCTCCTCAACCTCCACGGCCTTCAACATCACCAAGATCCTTGGACAATACCCTGAGTTTGTTGGCTTCAATGATCTCCTAACCCAAAGCGGGCTCGCCAAGGAAATGAGCAGCCGAGAAACCATCACTGTGCTTGCTCTCGATAATAGCTCGATTGGTGGGCTCAATGGAAGACCCTTGGACATTGCCAAGAGGATCTTGAGTGCGCATGTAATTCTTGATTACTATGATCAAATAAAGCTTTCAAAACTTAAAAAGGCCAGCACTATCGTCACCACCTTGTACCAAGCTAGTGGCGCTGCAGATGATCGACAAGGTTTCTTGAATATCAGCAGAACTGCTGAGGGAATCAAATTCGGTTCAGC
>NW_011502168.1:11898-20085 GCF_000495115.2 Populus euphratica
AGGGAATCAAATTCAGTTCAGCAGTGAAAGGTGCTCCTCTCGTCGCATCACTTGTGAAACCCGTATACGCACAGCCTTATAACATTTCGGTGCTCCAAGTCAGCGAACCTATTGAGGCTCCAGGGATTGAGAACATGGCTCCTCCACCACCGCCTGCTGCCGTTCCCAAGAAGGCACCAGCTCCAACTGCCAAATCTCCTTCCAAGGCTCCTGCACCATCCAAGGTGGAACCATCCACTCCAACTGAATCACCGACCGAGGGGCCAGTGGCTGCTGATGGGCCAGCAGCTGATGTACCCACAGCCTCTCCATTGGCTGACGCGCCAATGGCAGATGAAACTACTGCTGAAGCTGCTTCTTCACAAATGCATGCTGGTGGTGCCGTCGTGGTGATAGGATTGTTGGCCTGCATGATGGGTTTTTGAAAGGCAACCAATAGAACAAGGCAGAAGAAAAACTAGGTACAAGAATGGAGAAAACCGAAGCTGGATAGCATGGAAGTTAGCACAAGAATCAATGTCTTTTGTGCTGCATTTGATTGCATCCCCCTCCGATCACCTCAATTTGAAATGAAGTTGGAGGCCTAATGGGGGCATACAAGTTTAGTCTGATTTATACTTATAGATTTGCAAATTCAAATTTTTTACATGCTTTATGAACATGCCTCGATTTTTCATCAAGCACAATTTTTTTTCTAAAGATGCTGTGCAAGTCAGCCCGTTTGTAGCTAAAGCGTCCAGTATCCTGCCCGAGGGCAGTCGTGCCTTATTGTTGTCAAGATTTCACAGCAATTTGACAGAAATTATATGATCTGGAGTCTTTGGTTAACAATCTTACTTGAACATTCTGATGAAAATCAGAAAACCAAATCGATAAAAGAAATTGTAAAATCAAGCTCCACAATCAAGACAATGATCAAACATCGATACGAAGAGCCACTTTCCTGAATTCATTAGCTGTGGTAAAACATTTCAAATACACAAACATGAATCCGCTTGTCCGTACAGGCTCATCATATGAGCTAGTCAAGAATATCCAAAATGGCTGTAAGGCTCACCTTAACAGAATCGGAAGAATAATTAGGAAATGCACTATCATTAATCCACACCTACGATCAGTGCTCTTTAAATGTTTTGACCATTGAACCAGATTAACTTGGTTAACTTTCGATGAAACCCCCCAAAAAAGGACTCTCTTGTAATTCAACCAGATTCATCCAGATGCATTGGTTGTGCTTTTGACCCTGTCAATTATATCGGAGATGACTTGGTCCATGTCAAGTGCCTTCAAAGGTGGAAACGGTCTCTTCATGTTCTGCAATAGATGACAGGCGGAGCAAAAAGGAAACAATTTCAAGCAACAGCAAAGGCTACTTTAGCAAAGCATGTCAGATAATTTTTTAAAATAAATATGGGAAGGGACCCTGTCTGATCTTGTTAATTCAAACATTTACTTAAATTCTTCTTGAATAACTAGATTCAAATCAAGAATCTTTTGCAAACTGAGCCAAGTCCCAAGAGCTAACATATCTGTAAATTATGCACAATTTCACCAAAGACCTAGTTTTCGTCCAAGATTACAAAATAAACATCATATAAAATGGCGTTTTACTAATGCGGATTTTTACCCCTCACTGACAGAAGAAGGGCTATTGCATGCGCCATGCGGAATTGTTGATTTAACCACCGCTCACTCCTTTTTAGACCCACAGAAAATGGTGCATTAGACTTGGACTTGTTTAAGCCTTTTAAGGTACAAAGATGAAGGTTTTGAAGAAAATCATTAGTTCATGACATCTCAGATCAAACAAAGAACAATTTATTATTCAAGCTATCTCATATTTTAAAATTGAACTCACAAGTTTTTACCAGAAATCATTGAGTACTGATCTTTGTTAAATATGGAAACTCTGCAGGCATGATAAAATTAACCATTCCTAAAGGTTTTAAGAGAATGAAACAAAATTAAAATAAAAAAATGCATCAGCCATACAAATTGATGAACTAAATAGACTATCAATAGATACTTCAGGTGTGAATTTTACCTGAAGACTGATGAATGTTTCCCCACCTTCTTCCCGTATTTCAAAGCATCCCCTTCTAGGCTGTTGAGAGTTGAAGAGACATCAATTAAACAGAAAATATGCAAGTAAAGGAGAAGTTAAAACACCAAACAATATGCCAGTAAGATGGCAGATAATCCTTCTGCAAAGAAAACTTGTTGCCCCTATGCTATATGTTATCAAAGACCTTACCAGTTGACGTCAACAGCAATTACTTGGCTAATACCAGGAAAAGGACAAAACTTTGACCATGACAATCAAAATAATGATAAACAGCTTGGCATATGCATGCATCGAGGTTTTGGTTTTAATATCATAAAAAATATCAACGTCAATCTCCATTTCTTTCTTTCTTTCTTTCTTTTTGTGTCCATATTTTGCACGTAAAGAACTGTAGAGTTTGGATTCACAAGAAACAATGTTGAAATGTCTAATGTATGCAATAAACAGCATAAACATCCGAGATAATACCATTGTGACATAACCACATCGTCAATTCATAATTGAATCAAGGTAACCCATGACCCAAGCTTGTAAATCTTTGATTTTCACCGCAATTTCAAATAATACATAGCAGTCCAAAATATGACAATGATCAAAATATGACCCTATACATAATGCAATAAGTAAAAGCCCTCAGCAAAAGAAATCACAGCAACTAGCCACAAATCTGCCTTTTCACGCACATAAAGAAGTTCTGACAACAAGAGCACTGTACCAGATACTCATTCAAGTACAAAAAGCATTAGATTGTTGAAAAGGTCATGATACAACAGATTTCTAAAACTGGATACGAATGTGCTTTTTTACCCAGTCGAATACGCATCAATTACAGAAGTAAAAAAATAAGTAATTGAGCCAAATGCAGAACACTTTCGATTATTGAAAAGCTCCCACTACAAATTTAAAAATAGCTGCATTATGCCATTTCCCTCAGTGTATGAGATGGGGTGTCCATGAGAAGGGCACTAAAGAAGAAATTTACCTATGTACACAAAGCATTAGATTATCAAAAACATCATTTAACTCAATGTCTTTGGCAAACAAGAAAGAAGCTCAAGGCTAGATTCAACTAATAGCTGTGTAAAGAAGTTAGATCGCCCAGCAAAAGTACCTTTTCAGGATTGAGTAACACAGAGATACCAGGAAAGGCACTCAACAGACCATCTTTCACCTGAATAGCTCTTGTCTTGAATGCATTGCACTGTTTGCTGCAAGAATCAACATATGGATTAGAAAATGCATCATACGATAGAAGCCTCATTTTTTAGCACGAGGAACTTAGCTAGGGGCATATTGACCAAAAACAAATACATGAATAAACACTTATGCAATAATTCCTTGAATCATAATGACACTTAATGCCCTATGCAACAGAACTTTCCTATAAAAACACACCTCAGTCATCAAGTAGATGTTTTCATATTGGTAATTTAAAATGCAAGATTACTCACTAGAAAAACTAAATAATGCTGAACAAAATCATCATTCTATATTTTGAAGTTCAAACCATTCCAAACTAACTAAATAAACAAATAAATAAGTTTTTATCTCTATCAAGTTCCTCAACCTTCTTTAAAATCCAACACATGAAATGAAAATACTCAACTTCACTGCTACAGGTTCTAACAGGAAAAAAAATTAAAAGATCAAATAACCTCAAGCCAAGATATATAAGTCCAATCAAAGTTTAAGATAGTGTTTGACATAGTGGTAGTGATTTTTTTTAAAGCAATTTTTTATTGAAAATACATCAAAATAATATTTTTATTTATTTTTTAAAATTCATTTTTAACATCAGTCCATCAAAACAATCCAAAAACACAAAAAATAAAGTTACAAAAATTTTCAAAAACAAGGTTGGAGCACAAAAACAAACACCGCCTAAAAATAGAGCAGATTCCAACTCTCCTTCCTAAACACCAAAGGAAACAGATCCCGGCCAAAAACGATCCGGTTAGATACAAACAATGCTTCTATATTCCTATCAAGCACAGCAAGAACCAGAAACTGAAACCTTAAGAGGACTACTCCATTTTCCCTAGAAAACAACCAGATTAATTTTAAAAAACAAAACAGCATTTCCAATTAATTTCCTGGGATGGGACACTAACCGTTTAACCCTTTCCTTTAAAACAATTTCTGGGCAGCCAAACGGACTTTCTAATTAGAAACAATAATACTATGTCTTATTTCTCCAAACCCCAAAAAGACAAGAAAAATTGAATACAGACATCAAAATTGACCAAAACAAAAACAAAAAGTTATTAATCTAATTTCGCTTACTCAAAATAAACCCACCCCCAAGTTTATTGAAAAACAACTCTATCAACCCTCTTTCATTGCACCTCTATTTTCTTTGAAACCAAACACAATCAGGGAAAGAGAGTCAAAAGTGATTAGAGTAAAATACTCAATCGGGGAAAGAGAGTCAAAATTGATTAGAGTAAAATACCCAATCACGAATTCAACTAACCCTAGAAAGAAAAATCCCCAATCCTCTCAAGACTGAAAAAACCACTTTTCTAAGCCTAATTTACAGTTCACACTTTTAAATAAAAAAAAACCCAGGGCTTGAAATCTCAACACAGTTTCCTCTACCTTCTTCCATTTTCTCAGCAACCAAGAAGGAAAAAGAAATCAGAAACCAAGTACTTAAAACCCTAACTCCACTATTATTTCTCCCAAAACCAAAAAACACTCACATAATTTTTTAAGAAACTAGATGAAAAAACACTCGCTTAATTAGATAAAAGAACACTCACTTTTTCGCCAGTTTAGTGTTTTCCTCTACTTTCTCACAAACCAAACAAAACCTAAAAGAAAATAGATAAACTCACCAATGTTCAATCACAATAGTCTTAGTAACTGCATCACCAGCGGGACTCTCTTCCTTAGCATCTTCTTCTTTCGTTCCGTCCTCGTCGGCCTCCGGTTCTTCTTCTTTAACTTCCTCTGCTTTACCTTCCACCTCAGCCTCCGAGGAAGACGAAGTCTTAGTTTCCGCTTCTTCTTTCAAATGAGTCTTCACCTTCTTCTTCTGACTCTCTGCTGCCTTCTCTTGCTTTCTCTTCTTTCCCGACTCGGTCGGTAACTCAGTCAGCTTCGCATTGAATCTCTTAGCTGTGCTCCGAGTCATCCGAGCCGATCTCCTAGTCGCTGGCTTCTCCAACGACGTCGATTTCGTCTCTTCAGCCTTCTTTCTAGGCGCCATAGGAAGAAAGGAAAAACGAGAACGAAATGAGAGTCCGGACGAGCTCGGCTTCCTTCTCACCGTGCGTGGAGAGCCGTGAAATGGTTCGCGTGTCGGATTTTTTATTTTTTTATATCTTTATGTTTTTGGCTTTTTTTCGTTTTCCCGCGCTTTTTGTCGAGGGACGATCTGTGATTGGTTTTTGGTGGGGTGATCGGAAGTGATGAGGGGTTGAAAGGATAAGATTGTACCACGTGGAAGAAGGTGCCAGCAGGGTTTGGACACGATATGTATCCAGGTTCCATGGGTCTCCTTCCCGTCCAAAAAAATTCCATATGCTTGGATGAAGGTCGTTAATAATATTTTTTGTTTTTGACATCATAAAAAAAATATTATAATATAAATTTGAATAGTAAAATTATAAAATTATAAGTAATTTTTTTAATAATTATATATTGATAATTTTAATTAATAAATTAAATTATATTAAAATATGATAAAATGAATCAACAATATTATAATTAATAAATAATCTAAATAAAATGAGAGAAATAAATATTATGAATTAATAAATTAATATCATGGAGAAATAAAAAATTTTAGAATAAATTTTTTTAATATAAGAGAATTACTAAAAAGATAGGAAGCATATATAAACTTAAACTAATGAGTTTAAATTAGTAATTAATTAACACAAATTTAATAATAAAATAAATTTATAAACAATGTCTAATGTGTTAGAAAAAAATTCAAATTAAAAATAATTATTTAAAATTAAATAAATTAAATAATAAAAAATATCTTCATGTTAAAATTTCTCTGTATGGCATGAATCTTTAATTTTTGTATATTCTTGACATATTTGAGTCTTGATTTCAAATATATTGTTCTTACTTGATTTCAAACATATCATTCCCTCACATTTTCATAATTTATTGAGTCTACGATATATAATTAGAAAGTTTCATATATATAATTTCTATCTTAACTTTAATCAAAATAAAATTATATCAGTAACTTTAAATATGTTCCAAATAGTATATAAAGATATTATTTGATATATTTAACAATATTAGTTTATTAAATTTGAGCATTTAAAATATTATATTTTGTTAACTTCATTTGACTTGAAAATTTACCATAATATATTTTTATATATCTAATATTTTCCTGTAAAATTTCAGTTTTATTCAATATATAGTTTGAAAGATATGTTTAATTTCACAAAACTAATCAACGAATATTTTAAGGTTAAATTTGAACTAATTTGTTTCATATCACAAATTTAGTAAACTCATAAAATCAAACTGTGTTTATTAATTTTACACGAGTTAAGTCTAATTTTACTGATTTTAAATTTTTAGTTCAATTTAGCAAGTTAAATACATGTTAACTCATAAAATTATAAGACTTTACAAGTTGCCTGCTGATTTTAACAATGTTACTTAACAATGTTGCAAATTAATTATAATTTAATACTCTTAGTTTACAAAAAAGAAATAATATTTATAACATAAAAATAATTGAGTAATTCTTAGATCACCGTTGATTATAGTTAATTTAATGGTATGTTTTCTACTACAAACGAATTCCCTCATCAAACTCTCTATCCTATCTACTTGTTTTTAAATCTTTTTATAATTTTTAAAATAAAAAATCAAAATGAAATGAAGAAAATATGAAATTGACAACAATTAACGTGGAATATAATTATAAGACATTCAAACAACATTTTGTAAGAAAATGCTGTTGAAAGTCATGTTTACTGTAAGGAATAGCAGAGCAGGAAGAAAAAAAATAAAATAAAAAATAATAAAGAGAGAGAGAGAAGATAGAAAAAGGGAAAGGAGACGATAATTTTACGTGGAAAACCCTCTCAAGATGAGGGGAAAAACCACGGGGCAATCACGGAAACACTATTATTAATTTGTATGCTAAGGTAACAACTTTGTTTCAATGTACAGATAATATTCAAACACTATTATAAGAAACAATAAGTAAAACAATAAAAAGAAGCAAAGTCAGAAACAATATAATTAATTAATTAATTAATTAATTAAAGGATATATACACATTTCCTCCTCCGATGGATTTGAGCACTGGCAATATTTTCTTTTCCCAAGTTGTCGGGTGCCTGCATAGCAACGAGAAAGATGATTATACTTATAGTTGATTACATAGGAAATTGATGGATGATATATGCTCTTAATTCATCGATCGAAGCTATTATTCTCTTATTAAAGTTAATTATACAGTAAAACCACACGTTCGTTCTTATTAGATGAAGATATTGTCTACTTAATGGATATATACTAAAATAGGTAATTATATATATATAATGGATATATACTAAAGTAGGCAATTAATCCAATAGGAACACCCAAAATAAACAAACAAATAAATAAATAAATAAAAGAGGAAGTTAGCTCCTAATTACATATATAGAAGTTACCTGCAGCTATTTATCTATTGTCGTATTAAACCTTGCCAATAATTAGGAAACTCCTGCCAATTAAAAGGAGAAATTAAGTAGAAGATCAGTTTCCTAAAATTATACATAAAAGTGCAACCCTTTTCTATTATTAAATAAATAGATAAAAATAATGTGACGTCAGATTTAATTATAAAAGAACACTTTACCTCATCTAATCTGTGGGTATTACATAAATTCGATGTTTGGGGTATGAGAGGCGTTGGGCCAGCCCTTTCCTCCTCCTTCGAATTGCGCTTCTATAATTGGGCTGTTAAAGATTATCAGTTGCTCTAGAGTTGTTGACTGGAGCACGTAATCCGGAAGTGCTTTCAATTTCGGGCACTGCACAATTGTCAAGGAACGAAGAGATGGCATTATGATTGAATTGAAGATGTTCGTTTTATCTTCATTTCCTCCTCCTCCTCCTTCCCACTCTTCCCACTCTCCCATACCCCCAAA
>NW_011502168.1:20878-24894 GCF_000495115.2 Populus euphratica
TGAAGTCTTTTGGAAAGACTGCACAATATGAGAAACACCGTCTCATATCAGAGGGCAGGTCATAGTAGCTCAACCATAAAGGAGCCAAAATTTTGCTTTCAGCTTCTTCAATCTCCCAGACATGGCTGTTCAAGACACTTTCCCACTCTTCTATTCTACTTTTAAATCGCAAAAGACTTCCTAGACTCTTTGCAGCTAGAGGCAAGCCTTTACACTTGGCTGCAATTTTTCTACCAATTTCATCTAAATCTCCTCTCTCTCTACTTTCATTTTCAGAAAATGCAAGCTTACTGAAGAGTGAGCAGCATTCATCTGTAGAGAGAAGTCCTAGTTCCAAAATGTCAGTACTGGGTGAGGAGCCCATGCTAGTCGCAACATTCCTCTTACGTGTTGTCGCCAGAATCCTACTTCCAGGCAAACAACCGCACTCGAGGGAGTCTTTCAGTTGCTCCCACTTTGTGGAATCTTCATTCCACAAATCATCTAGGACAAGTAAGAATTTCTTTCCCCTAATCAATGATTGTATTTTTTCTAGTAAAGTCTGCAATTTGATTAGATTTTGGGTAGACTCCTTGAGATCTTGAAGGATTGCCTTGGCAATCGTTATCTCATCAAAAGGATCTGATACACAAACCCATATTCTCTTATCAAAATGGTTCTCCACCTTAAGATCATTATAAACTAGCTTAGCAAGGGTTGTCTTTCCTATCCCTCCCATCCCTACTAGAGAGATTGTACGGAGGGCTGGTCCTTGACTACTCTCAGTACTGAACAACATTTTCATGACCCTGTCTTTATCATTTTCTCTACCCTTAACGTCTTTTACATCTATAACAGAAGCGGTTTCATGATGTTCATGCTGTTTAATTCCCGCTTCCAATGATTTGAAGTCGAACATATTTTTCACAATCACAATGACATCTATTCTTTCATTCAGTTCTTTTATCTTATAAGCAATCCGACGACGCAAACCAACTTCTCTAACACGAAAGCAAGAGAAGATCATGAAAGAGCATACCTTCTTTTTATTCTTGCTGGGATGTTCATGTACCTTGCTTTGCGATTTTGCAATTGCAGTGCCCCACTCATCCAAAACATCATCCATGTCGTAAGATACGTCTTTGAGTTGATCTAACCAAAGTTTGACATACCCGTCCTCCAATTGTCTTTCCTCTGCATTGGCAAGCACAGCTTGGATGGCTCGGAAACTGCTGGTGAGCTTTTCAACCTCGTTCTTGACATCAACAACGAGCCTCACTTCTTGTCCCACCTCCTGAATAATGATTGACCTCAGCTGCTCCAAGACTACGGAAACAAGAGCTTCAGCCATATTATTCAGAACTAAGGAATGGTTGAGAGACGATAAAATTGAAATAAAAGGATTATAAATTTGGAAATGTGCAATATAGGGAGAAATTGTTTGGTTGAGAAAAGAGGAGAAATAAAAAAAGGATGCAAAGGGGAGCTTATGATTTGATGATGCTTCATATCATCTATTAGTTGATGTATATATAGTGCATTGGAAAAGGCCATGGAATCTTAATTTCAATGGCCATCCTTTGGCCTCATTTGGAGCCAATTCCTCTCTCTCTCTTGCCCGTATTAGATTCCAACCATTCTTCGCGTTTCACTTTTCTTCAAATGTTTTCACCAAATGAAATATTCCCATATTTACTAGAGCTAGCTATCATGTGACTCCGTAAATCTTTCTTTTTTGAAAATAAAATAAAATTTGGATACGAATTCTTTACCCCCCTTAGTGTCATTAAGATTGCTTATGGAAGGTATCAAGAACAATGGCCACCTTAATCCATTCAATTTATACATTATTTCGGGACATACAGTAGTTTAAGCAAGAATCTTGAGCAAGTGCAGCAACCAGTTAAACTAAGAGAAGGGGAACACGGATGGAATCAGATGCAACTGCAAACATCTCCAGCCTACAGTTTGTTAAAAAAGGTTTCTCAAACAACGTATCATTTACTAGAATTTCTTAATTTGAATGACATCTTCAGCCTTATTATTCCACCAGATATCAATTTTTTCACTGCAAAACCCACATTCAAAATGTATAATCACTGCGGTGGCGATTTGTGCATCGCTGCATGTTTCAAACTGCGATATTGTGGCCATTTACTTTCATGCAATGTGTGAGCAAATTAATGATGCTGTCATTTTACAAAGTGATTTGCAGGCCATTAATTGGTTCTGAGCAATCTGCTGTGCATATTAGGCCCAGCCAAACTCCTGCATTATTGCATGTATTGGAATGCCAGGAACCTATAGTAAGTAACAACTGAAATTGATGTTACCAGTCAATCTGGGACTTTAATCACAACAGGAATCAATTATCCAATGAACACAAAAATATAATGATTGAATAATCTGGGACTTTAAATTGCAGGCAGAGTGGTCTTTGTAAAACTGAAAGGTCGCCACTATTACAATGATGGTCGGTTATTGGGACTATGGGAAAGCAGCTCGCGGGTGGGGTGAGGAGAAGATATCAGACCTTCATCCTTTTGAGGTATAAAACATGTCATTTCAATGCCGAACATAAAGGTTTCAAATACCATATCATATGAGAACTCAAATGACTGTTCTTGTTCGTACTAAAGGAAAAAAACCAACCAGCTATAGGCCAAGTTAAATGTTAACTTGTATGCAAAAAAAGAAAGAAAAAGAATAAAGAAAACCCCTAAAATCACGGCATGATCAAAGGAGAAAGAAAAGGATAGGACAAAGAAGGAAGAAAGTAGGGGCCAGTCGCGAGCATTGAAGAAAAGCTAAAAGAATCATGTTTATGACAAAGGACCGGGTAATCCAAGTAACCAATAGATTATCGCCACATGTTCACCCTTAGATTTTATTGTGACATGGAGATAAGAGTAATCTCAAAAGCTAATAGATAGTTGCCATGTGTTCAACTCTATCTATCCCTAGGACAGGATAAAAAGTGGGAGAGAGAAAGGTTGTCCTTTTTTTGACCTTATGTAGTCTTTCTTCAATTATTTTTAATTTTTTTTAAAGGAAAGGACGTGGAAAGAAAGTAGTAAGGTGACGTAGGGGGCTAGTATTGTAGCAATTGTCATTGCAATACTGTTAAGGGGTTATTGGATCGTCTAATTCAGGCAAATTTAAGTGGTATCCATCGATAATTTGAGAAAGCCGCCAAGATAAAATAAATAAGGGATTAGTTTTACAGTTGTTAACAAGTTATTCTTAAGATTCTCATTTATGCTACTTTGTCAGAAAAAAATGGAACCATGCAGACCTGGATTCCAAGTATTTTGTCATCATTCCCTAACTCAACTAAAATCTGCCTCAGCTTTGCCTCCGCGTCAGAATGACCTAAAAGGCCATGGAATCTTAATTTCAATGGCCATCCTTTGGCCTTATTTGGAGCCAATTCCTCACTCTCTTGCCCCTATTAGCTTCCAATCATTCTTCACGTTTCACTTTTCTTCAAATGTTTTCACCAAAACAAAACTTCAATCTTTAAATTATTGCTCAAAAAGTCAAGATCAAAGGATTATTTAATATTTTATGTTTATTTTTTTAAAATATTGTTTGAAGTAAAAAAATTATTTTTTTTCGAAAGTACTTGTAAAACACAAATTTTTTAAAGCATTGTTTTTTAAAAAAATATTTTAAAAAACATGTACTTATTCAAACATTTAAAATAAAAATCTTAAAATCATAGCATGATCAAAGGAGAAAGAAAAGGAATAAAAAGAAGAAAGAAAAAGAATAAAGAGAACCCCTAATAAAGAAAACCCCTAAAATCATGGCATGATCAAAGGAGAAAGAAGGAAGAAAGTAGGGGCCAGTCGCCAGTATTGAAGAAAAGCTAAAAGAACCATTTTTATGACAAATGACCGGGTAATCCAAGGAACCAATAGATTATCGCCACATGTTCACCCTTTGTGACACGGAGATAAGGGTAATCTCAAAAGCTAATAGATGGTCGCCACGTGTTCAACTCTATCTACCCCCTAGGAAAGGATAGAAAGTGG
>NW_011502176.1:0-4705 GCF_000495115.2 Populus euphratica
GCGTTGTTTACATCTAGTTGCCGCAATGACCAGCCATGCATGACAGCTATGGTGTGAATTCTTCTAATGGTGGCAGGTTTCATAACAGGGCTGAATGTTTCACTATAGTCTAGTCCAGGTCGTTAATGATATCCTTTAGCAACCAACCGGGCTTTGAATCGTGCTATGGAACCATTAGGATGTCATTTGACCTAAAAGACCCATTTGCATCCAACTAGTTTGTAGTTAGGAGTAGGCGGTACCAGCTCTTACGTACCATGCCTCATGAGAGTTGTGAGTTCCTCAAACATTGCTAATCTCCAGCGTGGGTCACAAAGATCCTGTCCCACACAAGTTGGCTCTGCAGTATTTGGGAGAGGGTGTTTTGTTGTGGTGTTACTTATTTGGGTTTATAAATGTTATTCATGGAACGGGTGACCATCGAGTGAGCTCGGTTGGGCGCAAGATTTAAGGGATGAGGAGGTGAGGTAGGGGAAGCTGCACAAATAACTAATGAGGGTGGGTTATAGAGATCTTATAGTGGAGATGAGGGAGGCTGAAAAATATGAGGAGCAGAACATGCTGGAGGAGAAGATGAGGATGTGATTTCACGTGAAGTAAAAGACAAAGTGGGGGATTCATTACCTGAGTGAGCGGTGAGAATGGGTAACCTTGCCAAAGTCACTAGTGGAGGCGTAGGAGGGGATGAAAAATTTCTATGAATAGGGGAGGCACTTGTCAGGCTAGGTGTGGAAAGTTGGCTGGAGGAGATACCATTTTCATTTTCATGAAAGATAACATGGTGTGATTGGTATAGGCAATTTGTCAAGGGATCAAGACAGCTGTATGCATTTTGTGTTAAGGAATAACCTACAAAAATATAAGGAATGGATTTTGGTTGTAACTTGTTTGTGTTGTATGGTTGGATAAGAGGAAAACAAAGACAACCAAATTTTTTTAGCTTTTTATAATTTGGAGATTGTGTAAATAAAATTTCAAACGGTGATTTATGTTGGAGGAGAGGTGTGGGATGACGGTTAATAAGGTATGCAGCGGTGGAAAAAGTATAGGTCCAATATTGTAGTGAAAGGGACGTATCATGTAGTAATGTGAGACCGGTTTCAACTAAGTGACGATGACGTTGCTCACAAACATCGTTTTGTTGCGGTGTATGAGGAGTTGTGGTGTAATGACTGATTCCATTTGTTGTAAAATAGTGTTTTAAGGAAATAAATTCAACACAATTATCAAAGTAGATAGATTTAATTTTTAATTGAAATCGGTTTTCAACAAGAGTTTTGAACTAGGGAAATATGGTATGGACACTTGATTTTGTTTCCAAAGGATAAAACCAAATGTATTCCATGAAATGATCAACAAAAATTAGATAGTAATGAGCCCCGGTGATGCTAGTTGTACTTGAGGGATCCCACACATTAGTATAAAGTAAGTTAAGAGGAGCATGACTTAGGAGACTATTTTGACGAAATGGTTGACAGTGAGCTTTATTAATAGAACATGATGAACAACGAGAAATATTTTTTTTGTTGATTATTGGAAGGGAAAGAACATGATGAACAAAGAGAAATTTTTTTATTATTGATTGTTGGAAGGGAAAGAGAGTTGATAAGGTGAGTAACCAATTTAGGAGATGGATGCCCAAGACATTTGTGCCATCCGTCAATAGAGATTCTTTCATGCACATTAGCAACAATGGTAGGAGAGGACTGCACCATTGACTTCGGTAGGGTGTATACACCATTGTCACATGCTCTTCGGAACAGAACCCCTCCCATGATTTGGTCCTTAACAAGAAAGAAAGAGGGGTGAAGCTCAATAAAAACATGATTTTGACGAGTAAATTGATGAGCAGATATGAGATTTTTTTGTATATTAGGAACATAGAGTTTCATTTAAATGGAAAGTACGGTTGGGGGATTGAAAAAGTAAGGAGCCAATGTGAGAAACAAACAAACTTGAACCATCACCAATGATAACTTCGTCAGTGCCATCATATTCTGAATGAATAAATAGATTAGCAAGATCACTAGTAATATTATGAGACGCGGTTGAGTCTATAAGCCATTTTGTATCCTGTGCTGGTGAGGTGGAAGTACAGTTTGCTGTTGGTGTGTTGTACTGAAAATGATTTCAGTGTTTTGCAGTATGACCCATGCAGTCACACAATTCGCACTTGGGAGAAAAATGACGTGCACCATAATTTTTGTTGTTGTCTCTCGGATTGCCAGGCTGGCGATAGTGAGCTGGAGGTTTGTTTCTTTGGCCATATGACTTGTCAAAGAAGTGGGGCTTTGGGGCAAATTTAAAAGACTGATTGTCTTGACTGTAAGAAGACCGTCTGTGTGTGTAGTTTGTAGAAGCAATCAATGGATGAGAGGAGGCTTCAAGGCGATGAAGATATGCATCATGACTAACAAGGAGATCATGAAGTTCCTCAAAAGTGAGTGGTCGTTCTCGAGCTCGAATAGGACCTGCAATGTCACGAAAATCAGTTCCTAGGCCATTTAGGATATAGAGCGTTAGATCATCTTCAGAGATTGGGTGATCTGTGAGGGAAATTTCATCTGCCAACGATTTCATAAAGTGAAGGTATGTTTGAATCGATTGGTTGCTCTTCTTTATCATTGTGAGTTCTTCCTTAAGTTGCATTGCTCTAGTTCTGGACTTGCTTGCATACAGAGTGTTGCTACACGGCGTCTGGCGACGACTCCACTTTTTTTTTTTTTTAACAAAAAGAATAAGTTTTTTTCTTGATTGGGGGGAATAAAGATTTTTATTGGAGTCGCCATCTAGTAATTTGAGGGAACTAGAAATCCAAAATTAGACACTGGTCCAGAGATTCAGGTACTGGGTTGGTTATGATTAAGGGAATGTAGACACCACCCTTAAAACATCCTTTCAGAGAAAGGTTACCCTTACTTGTGTTGTTTTTCATTTGATTCAAATGCTATTATATTTTGAGTTTATTTGCAAAAAATTTTAAGATGGTTAACATCGGTCTCTAAAAATAGGACACACGTTAAAAATGACATCAGTCCCTAAAACTAGGAGACTTTGTCTAAAATGTCAATGTTTGTCCCTAAAAAGGAGAGTTATGTTTGATTTATCAAAAGAAATAATAATGGACATAATCTATATTTGGTATTTAAAATTTTGACATCGGTCCTTTTCTATAAATAAAAGAGAAATGGGTATATCCATATTTATTTTATAAAACAAAACTATTTTGATATTGGTCAACAAATACTATTTATTTTATAAAACAAAACTATTTTGATATTGTTGAGAAATGGGTATATCCATATTTGAGAATCGGGTTTTGACCCATGAATAGTGATATGATAAAATGGGTGTTGGACCCGCGTTGTTATTTATTTTAAATTTATTTTTATTTTTTACAAGCAAAGAAAATTTACAAGTATTTATATATAAACATATAAAAAATACCATAAAAAATCATAAAAAATTACCTTAGTGCCACTGTACAGGTAAAAGGCTGAAATACCCTCGGATTTATCGAAAATTTATGAAAATGCCACTAGCGGCGTGTGCCTCACTAGCGGCTACTGTTGGAGGCAGTGAAATTTTTCGGCGAGCTTCCAGCCAACAGATGGTTGATTCTGGTAGATCTGAGGGCGAAGATTCTGATGGTGGTGGTCTCGACAACCGTTGATTGCTGACGAGGGAGAATCGTCGATTTGAAGCTCTGGTTGGTCGATGACCATCACAGCCATTTTCCGGCCAGATTCGACGGTGAAAACGTGTAAAACAGCCGGGGTTTTGCTTCAGAGGGGACGATGCACCTTTCTGTGGTGTTTTTTCAGCTTAAAACGGCTGGAAATGGAAGATCCGATGAGAGAGAGAGAATCGCCGACGAGAGGAGAGAGAGAGAGACTATGAGATTTGCTAAGGTGTGAACGCGAATATGGTGCACCGGTGCGTCTGAACGCTGTAAACCGTTGGATTGTGGATGAGCTGATCGTGCGGCTGTGATTGACTTGATCTGCAAGTCGATCGGACGGTCTGGATGGGCTGAGTGTTATTCCGGTGTGGTGCGGTGTATCGAGTGTTTAGTACAACTGATGACGTGGCGCAATAGGATCGAAGGGAAGATTATTTTAAAGGTTGAGATGGATGTGGGTTCTAATCCGGTGTGGTAAAGCCTATTGTATCCTAAAAAATCAAAGGCTTAGATTTAAATATTATTAGATCTAACGGTTAGGATTTTTTGGTATTTTTCAAATTGTTTTTAAAAAAAATCAATATCTTACTCGCGTGAAGAAAACGTAGAAAATAATAAATGGTGACAAATAGTAACACAAATAGTAAGCTCTCGATTCAGATTACTCTTCTTTTCTTTTTTCTCCTCCTCTTCTAGCTTTATTTCATTCGCTATTTATAACCAATGAAGAGGGGACAAGGATTCACGGATTGTGCAAAATTTTCAAGGTACAGTTGCACCGTCTACCATCGGCAAAAACCCTCTGCCTACTATGACAAAATTGTATTATTTTTTTTATTTTATTATATATAATAATAATATTTATTTATAGGAGTAAAATTAAAAACTTAAATCAGTATTAGAAAAAGCTTTTCAACTACTAAAAATCAATTTTAATTACTGAAAAAATCTTTATATGGGTATCAACTCGGTGGATCAGGTTTTTGACCAAAAATAGCCTGAAACTCATTTTTTATCTCGGTC
>NW_011502176.1:4769-24813 GCF_000495115.2 Populus euphratica
TAATTACAAAAAAAATCTTTATATGGGTATCAACTTGGTGGACCAGGTTTTTGACCAAAAATAGCCTGAAACTCATTTTTTATCTTGGTCGACATGGTAGGACCCGTATTGATCCGGTGGACTCGGTTTTGACCCGAAACGGTCCGAAACTCAATTTTCATCCCGGTCGACATGGTGGGACTCGTATTGACCTGGTGGACTCGATTTTGTCCGAAAATGATGGTTTTGACCGAAATGGTCTGAAACTCAATTTTCATCCCGGTCAACATGGTGGGACCCGTATTGAACCGGTAGAATCGGTTTTGACCAAAAATGACAGTTTTGGCCCAAAATAGTCCGAAACTCAATTTTCATCCCGGTCGACATGGTGGGACCCATATTGACCTAGTGGACTTAGTTTTGATAAAAAATGATGGTTTTGACTTGAAACGGCCCGAAACTCATTTTTCATCCTGATCGACATGGTTTAACCCGTATTGACCCGGTGGACTCGGTTTTGATCGAAAGATGCGGTTGACTCGAGAAAATATATTTTAAACTTTTTTTATTTATTTTTTTTGTTATGAATAATAAAATAAAATAACATTCGAGAAAATTTTAGTGAATCCAAAATTGGGTTACAACATAGAGTATGTAATTTGTGCCATGCATCCTTTGATGTCTTGGCCATTGAGATGAGAGGAGTGATGACAGTAGATGTAGATGCCAAAATGGCACTGAGGATAAGCTTATCTTGCCTTATCTAGTGAGTTCGTTGGACAACACATATTGATGTGCTAGTGGGTATGGGACAGGTTTTTTCTCTAGTGACATAGTCAAGAAGATCATTCCCGATGAGTAAGGCTTCAAATTGAGCGCGTCATTGAAGAAATGTAGAGGGGGTAAGTATATCATTTATCTGGGATGTGATGTTGAGAGCAATCAGGGGTGTTTCAGTTGGAGAGGGTGGAGTTGAGATTGGATTATGATTGTGAGGGATCGAATTCTCGTTGGAGATTTCTTGCTCTGATACCATGATGAAGATAAGAAGTTTTTAGGAAATTGAGCTAATTGATAAACTTTAGAATAGTAAATATTTTTGTTATTTGAATCATACAACTGTTAACATATATATACACAGGACTGGAGACTTGAATTTAGAAACAAAGCTAAGATTGCGTCTAACATTTACACTGTATTTACATTGAAGATTTATCTGCCGTTACTAGCTTGATATTAGGCTTGAATGATGGTTGCATAATCCTGTGCAGGAGGCAAGGGATTATTTGTTGAATCTGTGGAGATTTCCTTTATAGGCTTTACACCAGGAATCCAAAATGAACCCAAAATTGCATCGATAGTAGCCAAGTACTTTCAAAGGCCTAGGTCCTCGAGAGAGACTCCTCTCTTCATGACAATTGCATGTTTGATAAAATAAAATGCCTGTAACTTCAAGAATATCTTCATACCATAAATCAATTTGCCCACCCCGACCATAAAGCACCACTAAAATTGTCAAAATCAAAGGCGGAGCCCTATTAAAGGCTTGAGTGGGTTATAACCTTTATTAAGATTTTATTAATATTTTTTTTGTATTAATATTAAATAAGTTTATACTTAACTAAATTAGTTAAATAAAAATATATTTTATCCATTAAATAAGTCATTTTTTAATTAAAATCTATATTTTTTTTTAGTTAAGAGAGTCAAAGTCGAAAAAATCGTACCCCTCTTGTGCTAGATTACCTCTTTTTTTTATTTTTTTTTATTATATGGTATTATCCATTACACATTCAATGCATTTTTATCTCAACTACTAAAGCACTGTTTTAAATTTTAAAAGATATTGGATTTGATCTTCTCCTTGTACATGTATAATTTATTTGCACACAATATGAGATTGACGTACCACATAAAGATGCATCATATAAAATGTTACAAGTCATTCATGTTAACAACAAGAATTGATGACAGTTTACTTACACTATCATTATAATATATTTAACTTGGCAATAGATTTTCAATTAGAGGAGTCGAATTCTCAATGATGAGACAATAAAACTTCTTATACTTAACTCTATTTTAGAACCTAAGGACAATTTTAAATAATTTAAAGTTGATGTTATTTGCAAGCTTGTTGATAATTTTTATCCTAAAGATTTTAATGAATAAGAGATATATTATTTGAGTTCTCAACTAGAGTATTATTAGATTGATGTGATTCATCATGAGAGCTTTTAGAATATGTTTATCATTTTCAAATTATTTTCAGTTATAGAGCATTTTAAAAATATGTCTCATAATAAAATGAAAGGGGATCTCTTAGTATATTTTATGATGATTTACAATAAATAAAAGCTTGCTATAGATATATGTAAACCCTTTACTAGTTTTATGTAAAACAAATTTATAATTCTTGATCGACTTATCAGAAAATTCTAAAACTTTACAAGGAGACTTCTAATATCATGCTTTAGCTTGGGTTAAAATTTAAGAATTTTTAGAGAAATTCATAAAATTTGATAAAAAATCACAATTTGACTAGTTTGATGTTATTAGACGTAATTTTCAATCCAACTATTAGATTGAACTAAAATTTTATGAGGAATCTTAAAATATATTCAATAAAATTTGGTTAAAATTTTAGGATAAATGGAGCTTGATAGTGCTAACAAAAAAAAAAAGGACCATCAAATAGAAGCAAAAAAGACTCATTAAAGGTAAAATGATTATTTTCCATTAAAAATAAAATAAATTAGCTCTTATTTCCTTTTATATGTTGTCAATTGGGTAGAAGCAGAATAGAAAAGGAAAGAAAACAAAAAGCGAGAGAGAAAGAGAGAAAAATAAAGAAAAAACATTAAAAAATGCAAAGAAAAAAAAAGTGAGAATAATCTTGTAAACTTACAAAGTCTAACTTATAAAATACTAATATAAGAAAGAATAAATTGAAGGAAAGAGTAATTGAGAGAGGAAAAAAATTTAATTATTTTATTTTTCAATGGATATGAGATTTTTATTTTATCATGTTTGAGAGGTTATTATAATATTGATTCAAATTCGATTATAGATGAATTCTATTCCGTGAAATATCAAAGGATGTAACTTCAATAGTGGGTTTATTTTTACTTTCACTTCAATTTTATGTACTTTTAAATTTATTTTTTAATATTTTAGAAAATGTATTTGAATTAAAATTTTACTGTTAACTTCATAAATTCATGTACATGAGTTAATAATTTATCTTAAGAAAAATTATATATTTGTTTAGTAGCTTAGGGCAAGAAAAATTCATAGCTCCACCCTTGTTCAAAACCTCATGTTATTCTTAAACTAAGAGTTTTGTTCTTTTGTTGATAAATGAGATGTATCCCCTTAAATTATATCAATTTCCAAATTGTTGTCATCTTGTGCTAATACCTAAGTCTATCTCGCTTTAGTAAATGTAACTAGTTTTATAACCTAGGATGGAATTTCATGTTAATTTTGAACATAATAAAAAAAATGTGTTATATCATAAATATCATGAATTTCTTTTTAATTCAGATACTCAAACATGTTGTTTATTGAGCGGATAAGCTTCAAGTCAATTTCTAATGTGAAAAAATTATAATTATGTATGTGATGGATAAGTTTTCATGTACCATTATTTTTTTATGTGCTTGTTATATATTCAAAGTGATGTATTGATGTGGTCATGTTGCTAGAATTCCTGATCATTGTTCATTTTAGTTTTTAGATTAGCCTTAAACCTAACCGAAATATATATTCTAAAATATCTATCTTTCACAAAGTTTAGTCATTTCCAAAATTGTTTCTATTCAAATTATATTATAACCAAAACCTACATAACATTTCCATCTTGTATTTGACTTATTCTTGATCATATATTGTATTATCATAGCCCAATTACATCTTGTTTTGATTTTAATCTTGAAATATCTAAGACAGTAGGTGTTACTTCATTTGCTCTTACCAATCGATGTGTATAAACACCAATTCAGGACAATACACTAAAACTAAAATTTCATTATGATTGTTAAGCATAACAACATAACTTAAGTCAAATTGATTCACAAAAATCATTGTCCAAATCAAGTACAAAAAGGGACATTTATACCACTGACTTATAAAACCCACAAACAATTTACAACAAGCACCCTATAGTCAGAAATACTTTCACCGGGGTAGTGTTGAGCTTGGTAGCATATTTTGATATGCATTTAGAGCAAATATATGTCAAGATATCTTTTCTCTATGGTGATTTGAAGGAGTGAATTTACATTGTATCATCGAAAGGGTTTAGTCAACCTGGACAAGAACACTTTATTTATAAATTGAGGAAATCACTTTATGGACTAAAATAGTCTCTAAGACAGTGATATAAGTGATTTGACTCTTATATTATTAGGATGATATACTGATTGCTACAAAGAGTATTAATGAGGTTAATAAGTTGAAGACTTTGTTAAGTAAAGAATTTGACATAAAGATTTTTTAAAAAGATTCCTAGGATGGAGATTCATAGAGATAGAACTATCAGACAATCATGGTTATCTTAATATAGTTACATTGAGAAAGTGTTTGATAATACAAAACTAGTGAATATACCTTTAGTGACTCATTTTATATTATCTATTGCACAATGCCTAAAAACATATAATAAAGTGAAAAAACATATAATAAAGTGAAAGTTATGTCAAAGGTCCCTTATGCATAATAGGGTGTTTAATGTATGTTATGGTTTATAAAAAAACTAGATTTAGCACACATAATTAGTGTGGCGAGCAAGTTTCTATCAAATTTAGAACAATAACATTAGGATGCAATCAAATGGATCTTTAAATACTTAAGGGCAATACAAACTATGGTATCATGTTTAGCAGACAGCAAGGTAATCCTTTAATCACGGGGTATATAGATGTAGACTATACAGGGGACTTGGATGATAGGAAATCTACCACAAATTATGTATTTACTTTAAAAAAGGGTCTATTTGTTGGAAGTCTATTGTTTAGTCTCTAGTTGCATTATTTACTACTAAGTTAGAATATATGGATTTACTTTGGTAAAGGAGCCTATTTGTGGCTTATTGGTTTGATCAAAGAGTTGGGTATTTAGTAAGGTGAAGTTCAATTGTATTGTGATAGTGAGAGTGTCATGTTCTTGACAAAGAATCAAGTATATAGATGTGAGGTTCCATAGGATCATGGAATTGGTTTCTTCTAGTGAACTGTTGCTTTGACAAACTAATACTTCTAAAAATGTAGCATACATGTTGACAAAACTTATTATCATAGACAAGTTCAAGCATTGCATGAACTTAATTAATATCTCTAGATGCAAGATAAAAGATGTAGCAACCTATTATCTTAAGTGGACTTTTCCATACTTTTCTTTAAAGGAGAGGATATTTACCTAGGTGGAGATTGTTGTAATTTTGGCCGCATAGTGAGGTGAAACAATTCAATGGAAAACTAGGTTTTGTTTTGTGTAATTTAGGGTTTATTATAAATACATACTATGTAATTCTATTTCAACATGGTTAAAATATAAAAACTTCTTAAAAATAAAAACTCCTTACTTTTATGCATGAAAACACTTTGTAAACTACATTAAATCTTATTTTCTTTTCTGGTCTCTCTTCTATAACAATATTCATAAAAAATTACTAGAGGTTTTTCATAATATTTTTTATATCCTTAGTTAGCCCAATATTTGCAGCTACAAAGGGTTTATATGAGTTTCTATTAGGAGGAAAAAAAACAAAAAATAATGAACTAGCTACAAGAACTAGATTCTTAAAGCAATGTTTATTGCAGGGGAAAGAACATGCACTTATTAATGGAAGATTGGCGGTGTATATATATTATATATACAGATTATTGTTGACAAATATATCAACAACAACCAGGCAGACGCAAATAAAAAAAGAAAAAAAATATGTAATGCACTTATTCTCCTCAAGATTCCAATTTATGGTGAGTCACTATTATCCCAAGAGAAAATGCTATAACGGCAGTAAGCAAAATCCCCTTGTTTTTCTTTATCATCTCGAAGGCCTTCTCTAATGGTGTAGCCTCATCCTCCTGTCGCCAATATTTCCTTGAAAGAAGTCTGTAACTATCCATGCTTCCCTTCTCTTCTAACCTTTTGCGATTTTCATCACTGATAGCGGTAGCGGTAGCGGTGTTTTGATATTCAGGCTCTACGGATGTTTCTTCTTGCTTTGGAACAGTTACAAACAGAATTTCACCATCAAATTTTCCAGTGATCTTATCAGCATCTGAATTCTCTGGAAGCTTAAATGTTTGCTCGAAATATATTACTTTGCTGTTGTTGTTCACAAGCCTCTCTCCACTCACCACTATCTGCCCATAGTCATCAACTCGAAGCTTCACTTCTTCCTTTTTAAAATCTATAAATAAAAATTGCGAAAAGAATTATGAACAGCTGAGACTCACTAACTTATATAGAGATTTTAAGAAATGTTTCAAGTGTTCATAGTTTAAATCTGTACTAATGTATATGTATTTAACCTAATTAACATGGGTCTTCAATCATCAAAGGATATCCCGTATTGTGTTGCAACCACTAAATGTTTACAATCAGCATAAAAGTGAAATATTTACATTCAGAAGTAATTCAAATGACATATTTAATATTTTCTTGGAGTTATGGGTGATTCTGAAGTATTATTGTAATCAAGCCATGCAACAGGAAAGCAGAAATTAAGTCTTAGTTTCAAAAAAAGAAGCAGAGATTAAATTAACTGATAGCTATAATTAGCTAATAACATGATCATCATAAAATGAATGAATAATTTTCATTATTATAAATGTTAGCGTAGAGATACCAGGAAGATCAACAAGAAGATAATGGCTATCGGAGTCCTCCGTCCAAGCCGAAGAAGGCACACACTCTTCAACAACGTGGCTACGCGAACGTGTCCGGTCTGCAATCCCTCCTGATCTCATTCCTCCATTATTTGCCATTGATTGAGATGACCAGGTAAGAAGACACCAAATTAAATTAATGAACTTAATTTAATTATAAAGAGATGCAAGTAGGGCTAGCTAGCTTGCTCGATGATTCATAAACGTAGGGTTGTATATATAATAAACTTGTTATCTTCTATATATATATATACACACACATACTCGTACAGCTTTTCTTGTAGGATTGTTCATATGTTATTCCAAACTTTTCCTGTTAGAGGGTTCAAGTTCAGGCGGCGGTCAATCCACGTATTTACTTCATTATAAGTAAGATGGAAAAGGCTCTTCTTTGCTTTCCTTGCGTCAAACACCACCCTTCTCTTTCCCGAGGAATACTTGGGCGTTCATTTAGCATTGCCTATTATAAAGTGCATATCTAATTTTGACCATAGATATGAATCAGTTAAAGAATTCCATTTGAATTCTTCTTAATTTTTAATTCGATACATTCATGTCGTTTTTTTTTTTTAATTTCCTTTGCTTGAAGTTGAAGAATCGAGCTTGCTTTATCTCTCTTTATGTCCCTCCGTTTTTAATTATAACTGTTCTTCGCTTTTTAAGAAAGTAATATGAGTAACGTATGTTCACGACGCTAAATACCCAAGTGTTAATTTATTTGTTTTTGTTTTTCTCCAATTAGAGGTTCAATGGCATGGTACCATAACGTGGATGATCCTTTCCTATTTTTATTTTTTTTAATTCTTCACCCATTTCTCTCAGGGTTTATACCTATATTCATTCAATTTTTATTTTTTTTAATTCTTCACCCATTTCTCTCAGGGTTTATACCTATATTCATTCAATTTTTATTTTTTTTAATTCTTCACCCATTTCTCTCAGGGTTTATACCTATATTCATTCATGGAAATCCTAAATGTAAACCACTAACATCGTTCCTTGGATATCAAAAAATTTACATGTCATCGCCATGTTTAGTTTTTTTAAATTTTTTATATTTTGTCTAGGATTCTCTGAGTATATACTAACAGAAATATTTTATCGATGTATATCAATTATTTTAACGAGGAAAAAAATTTGATCGGTAAATATCTCAACAAAATATCGATAAAAAAAGGTCCATCAATAATTACGTTGATACTTGTTAAAATTTTGGTAATGAATGATTTAAAAAACTATTATTTGGTGATAATGTTTTAAATTATAAAATAGTTAGGAATAAAACTTTTATGGTTCAATAATAGGTTAATTACTTAGTTCTTAAAATTTGATCCATTTTTCTTTGCTAAGATGAGTGTACTTAATATGGGAAGTCAAGTACCTACAACATGTCCTATTTGATATATTTGAAGACTCTTAGATTTACTTAAACAAACATCTTTGTTAAGAAAATGCAATAATATTTTGTAGAAAGAGACTCTGCAAATAATATATAGAGGATAAAGAAATTATAAACCCTCTATCTGAGTTATTTAAATGGTATTTATACCTCATTAATCTTGTTTTTATGCTGGAGTGGAGATGTTGAAGGTTAATTATTCCAACTTTATAAATTAATCTTGTAAGTAGTGAGTCCTATTTCATTCAGCCTACCCACTGCTCCTTAGTCAAACACATGTCCCCTACTAAAATTGTCTAGCTCATCATATCACACTTGTGCATTAATGAGATGGACATATGGTATGATATAAAGAGATTTTTGTACACCTAAAGATATAGGAGGAGTAAGATTTGAGCTACAAATGACTTGGGTTAATGAAAAAATCTCAAGAGCTTGCATGCGATCTTGAAAAATCAAACTTAGAGGGTTAGAATGATGAGGTCATCTGGTTAAGCCCAAGAGGCACCCAAACAAGCCTAGGCATGTTGTCTTAGCACCATATAGCCCCAACTGTGTGACCTAGGTCTAATTGCCTAGGCTAAGGCATAACACCTAACACTGGGCTCCAATGCAATACCCAAGCCCATAGGCGGTTAGACTTAGGTGTGATGCTTGGGTTTTTAGAGTTTTTTAGGCTTATTAAATTTGGTAATACACTAAAAATTTAGAATAATATATGTTAATATGTTAAATCAAAAAGAGAAAACAAAACCTGGTATGGCCTGCCTTGAAGTCTTTTGTCCATGGCTTAGATTTCTTTTGCTCTTCTTTGCAACTAATATGGCTTCTTTGCAACTAGTATGGTTTAGATGTTCCAATAGATAATCATTTTCATTAAGCTCATCCTTCATATTAAGCAAATCTTTTCATCTTTTAAAATTAAAGTAAACAAAGGTGCCTTAATTGTCTCCCAACTTATTCACAAATTTATTATTCAATAGTTTAATGTTATCAAGGTTAGTGAGATATAAAGTATCTCTTATTTTGCTTAAATTTCTATAAAGTTCAAATATGAAAGAAAAACATATTAGATATGCTTCTCTTTCTATATATCTTGAATATGGAATTTTCTTCATATATGGTTATAATCATGAAAGGAGTAATATATATCTTTATGCTCTAATGTATATTTTTTAGACTTATTTATACTATATGGTTAGCAAATTCTTACATATCCATATGAATATGAATGACTCAAGAATCATCGAGAAATAAAAAGAAAAGGCATGAAGAAAAAAGCATCAATACAAAATGCAACAAAAATCTATGCATACAAGGATTGAAGAATTTAAGTTTAAGGTGTTTGAAACTACACTTGCAATAGGTTATTAACAAAATTTTCCAAGAATAAAAAAAAAAAAGAATACTTTATTAAACTAGAAAGTTTCATATATTCCTTTTGTGTGGAATCAGAAACTATGATAATTAATGAAAAAGTCAGTTAATGTTATAGTAAAGGTAAAATTCAAAGGAAATAAATAATAATGACACTAATTCTTAGACTACATTAAAAAAAACTCCTAGTTAAATGGTTTTACAAACTTTTCATTTTAAAACAATCCAAAATCATAAACCAGTAAATATAATTCCCCTGCAATCCACTCAAAATTTGAATCAAAACCTAAAAATTTACAATTCTCGATTTTTAAACACAATCCACCACTACTGGGTCTACACCCAAACCAAAATTTACTTTTCTCATTCTTTTGTAATTTTTTTAGAAATTAGAAAAACAATACAAGTGTTGTTACTTAAATTATTATAGAGAAGTACATGACAGATATCTAAAAAATGTTTTAACAATCAAATATTTAGAATTAAGTTAGTTTATATAGGTTTGATTATTTATATAGTTTAATCAAATTTCAATTAGTTAACTATTACCTAGTCATTATGACTTATCAATTTGTTCCAAAAAAAAAGAAGCAAGTGAGCTAGTAGCTCAATTAACAATAGTCAAGTGGTGAGGAGTCAACTACGGGAAAGAACATTCTTGGTTTGAATTCTACCAATTGCATTTCTCAACCCACGTCTAATTGTGTGATCATTAGAGATCTTGAGTTGGTGGGCTCTCCCTTGTTATTTTGCTCTTGGAAGTGATCACCTATCTATAGATCACGTTCAAGAATGTGTCCACGATATGAAAAAAAATTATTTCATAAAATACAATTATTTTCTAATCAAATTTTCTCACTCACTTCTTTTTTCCTCATAAAATAAATTAATTTTCCTAGCTATTTTGCAATTTAGTTTTAGCTGATAATTAATTAACCTTAGACAACTTGACCAGAAGGATTTGTTAGTTTGGATAATAAAATCAACTAACTATAGCTCAACATTTTATTTTGTTGTTTTTCAAGCGAAATCGTAAAATTTGTACAACATAAGAATTTAAGAAATTCTAAGATGATGACATCTTTTATCAAATTCATCCCAAGAAAAAGAAAATGAAATAGGGTAGAAAAGAAAAAAAAAACAAACCAAATGAGAAGATAATAGTTGAAATTGAAATTGAAGATAAAAATGATGATATTACTCTTGATAAATAAAAGAAATGACAAGATCCCAAAATTAATAATATATATATATATATTAACCATAAGGTTAATTGTGGCTGTGGGAAAATTTGTGAGAAAGGGGAAATGGTTATAAGAGGTAAGAAATTGAAGATTAGGGTTTCAAACAAAAAAGAAAGGGACTCTTTTATACTTGGGTTTTTAGGTTGATCTAGGAGTTCAAATTGGGCTGACTTGGTTTGATTTGAATGGTTTCGAAGGTTTTAAACCTAGTAAAGAATAGGCATAATAAAAACAAAATATATTTGCTAGAATTTTTTTGAGAAATTTAGAATGACTAAAGATTAAAAGTAAGATGAAATTTGTTCCTCTTTGTTCTATTTTTAAAGTACTACAAGGTAAACTAGTCATTCTAACCATAACAAAATGAAATTAATAACCTTGGTTACACCATAAATTCTAATTCAAAATCTAATTACTAAATATTTCACTACATAATATTTTATTCAAAACTTCCTATTAGAGCTCTTATATGTTACTTATATACTAGGAAACAAATCCTAAACAAATATGAAAATAATAATAATAAAATAGTTCTAGCTGAAATAAGAAAATAAATCCTAATTCAACTAAAAAATTAAAATAAATGCAAAACAATAATTTCTAAACTTTATTTGAAGGTCTTCTTGATCTTTGATTACAATAAAATTTTAATCTTATAAGAAAAATAAAGCTTTTAAAAACTTCTAGTAAAATTTTAATAGATTCAATAGTCAGATCAAAAGTTTTTTTCATTAATATAATATTGCATGTTAAGATGTATTAGTTTTCCTCATTTGGAAAGACCATGTCTCTAAGTTTTGGTGAGCCATCTACCTAACATTTTGACCATGAAAATCAATGTTAAGCCCCTTAAGTTCTATTGATCTCTAGTGTGTAGGAACTTTACAGTTAACTATCTTAGATCAAGTATGCCAATAATCAATTCCTAAACACCCAAGATTACTATGCACCATACCTTGTCATATTGTCTTAGCTTACCTAACAATAAATGATATGCATTCATAAATACCATATCATACCAAATGCTATCAAATATCCTTTAACTATAGAAAATAAAAATCAGGCAGTGTTTATCAATGATTTTCTTGCTATATTGACTCAGCTAGTGTTTATCAATGATTTTCTTGCTATATTGACTCAGCTAGTTCAATATGTAGGGCTTGGAGTTCTTTTTTCTATCTAAGTTATGACTTCTCTAGTACCTTAATCAACACCATATATTCATAGCTACATATCATTATCAATGATCATAATACATATCTTGTACTTAATTATACAAGTTGAATAAAAAAGACTAGTGCATAGACAATCCTTATCTAAATCACTATTAGGAGGAAGTAAACTTTTTTGAATGACTACAGTAGCATCGTCATCACCTTACAAAATCTCTTCATTAGTATCTAAATCATTATAAATAGGATCATATGCCTTCTCATCAGGTTTTTTTACCAATAGATTTTTACATAAATGACTTTTTAGCTCATGGCACTTAGAATTTTAATGCCTTAATGATATTTGAAAAATCAAAATTTAAAACTAGATCCAAAACTCGAATCCTGATATATAGTTTGATTATCTATTGATTAAGACTATACAAATTATTATTGTTCACTAGTATGCACCTCTTTATTATTTACCGAAATGACATGTTGTTTGTCTATAGTCAAAGCCCTTTGATAAGCTTTTAAATTTGTCCATAAAGATTGCAAACATAACACATCTTAGATAAACTATCATGATTCATTAAAGTGTCTAAAAACTAATTGCTCTTTTATTTTGAGCAGATCATTGCTAGCCATTAGTTAGTAAAAAACATCAATGTATTCTGATTAGTATTTAAAAGTGTATTTTTATTAAGGTTTTATATCATCATTTTAAACTCCTTAACTAAAACATGTTTTATAATAACATATCTAATAATATAATGTACCTTTAATTTATAGTAAATATTCATTTTAAATACAGGCCCATCACATAAATGAAAGGATTGATTGATGAGTTTAAGAATTGAAATTGAAAGGACAAAGAGATGGACAAACTTGGAAAAGAGATGCTAGTGCAGTCTAAACCAGAATACTATTCGGTAATTGGGTCATATCTGGAGTTGTATATCTCGGATTTAGATCTACTTTATATGGATGGAAAGGTAAGACATAGGCCTATAAATTTCAAGTGGAGGTCTGGCTTTAAAAAGGTCATTTTCAAGTTCAAATTGTAGCAACAAGAAAAAGTCTGAATTTGTTCTGCAAGCCGAACACTGTTCAGTGTTTGGGCTAGAGTTCTAGAAGTCCAAATGACGTTCATTTTGTTTTCCTAAAAAGCTAGATAATTTCTACAACTTTATGTTTCTAGTGGTTTCAATTCTAATGTTATCAATGATGTTTTGGGCAGACAAGAAAAGATACCCACTCATCAATTAGTCATTAAATCAATAGTTCTCAATTTTAGTCTATAAAAGGAGGCATTTGCCATGCATTTTGGTATCTTGGTCTCCAAATCAAGATCATGCTTTTGCTTTCTCTCTTTATATTTTTGTAATGCTTATGTTTTATTTTTCTTATTATCTTGTTTATGCCTTTTAATTTTCTTTACTTAGTTAACTTTTATATTATTTATGTTCTTATTTTGTTTATTTATTTTTCTTTCTTTCATTATATTTAGTTAAGTTTATTATGTCAAGGTGAAAAGGTTATACTAATGGTGTAAGAATAAGTATAATGTAAACTTAATATGACTTTAATGTTTGATACTAACATGTTTTATATTTGTTATCTTGTTCACTTTTTAATACTTTGCTTGTTAAATGACTAATCTAGATTTATGTTGTATAAAACTTGGTACAACAAATGGTTGACACTTTTATAGCCCATACTGTATGGTATAACCGACACCTGAGCTATGAAAGGAACTTGATTTGTTGTTAACATAAGTTATAATCATGAATGCTTCACAAGATTTACAAGTATTAACATTAATCAAATAAGATAACTAATGTAATCATGTTAACAATTTATAATCTAACTATAACCTTCTTTGTGTATGGTTTTTAATTGAATAATAAGAGTTTATACTATACTTGTTTGACATACCATTAGTGGATCCTCTAACCTTGACATTTATTATTATCATTGTTTAATCTTTATGTTAATCTTTTATCTCAAAGTTATCATCAACTTCTTCTACTTCTTTATTACTACTACTACTACTACTACTACTATTACTATTACTATTACTACTACTGCTACTACTATTATTGTTGTTATTTTTATTACTATTGTTATTGTTATTGTTGTTGTTGTGTTATTGTTATTTATAATTTATACAATTAACCTCCCTGTGGTTCGACCCCGATCTTGCCGAGTTATTTATTAATTTGACACTCCTATATTTGGGAGAAGATATTAATCTTTTGGTCATGTCATATTCCTTAACGGTTTTCCCATTTAACTTGATGTATGGAGTCATTGGCATAAAGTTTGAGTATACTTGAATGGAAGAAAGTGTATATTAATCTTTTACTTCATTTTCTTATAATCATTAATCTTATGTTTTCCTTATTTTTCCTTTGCTTTAATTTATCCTACCAAGAAAAAGCTCACATTTTCAATCTAATCATGATGAACTTCACTTTTATCTTCTCTAGATTTTTATTTTTATTTTTACTAAAAAATTATTTCAACCTCATTCATTGATTTAATGAATTTTTATGCTTGCAAGTTCTTGTGAAATTATAAATCTTTAATCAAAATCCTAATTTTCCATGATAATCCTTTAAATTAAGAGGTTGTCTCCTTTTATCATTCCTCTAAAACGAGTTCTCGATACTAGTTAATGACCTGTGGCCATTCTCCTCCTGTTCTCTTTGGATCTACTCTACCAACTATTGAGTTAACTCTATGAATTGTATCTATACATCCTCTATTACTAGCTCCTAAATATTTTTCTTTTGAGAGAGAACCTCCTTATCCCCTCTTTGCCTAAATATGTTCTACTTTGCAACTTCTTTCAGCCATAGTTCTTTAGCAACACGCAACAAGCAAATAATCAAGTATTGTAGGGCTCAAATTTCAACTGATATAGATAGAAACAACAAAACAAAGATAGCAAGGACAAGGAACACAAAATTATATTGAATATGATCACACCAGAAACCCTAACTTAACATTTTATTACTAAATATTTTACCACAAATATTCTAATCTGAACTTCCTATTAGAGCTTTTATAGATTCCTTATATACTAGAAAAAAAGTACTAAACAAAGGTAGAAAAATAATAAAAGAGCCTTAAAGTAAAATAATATAGTAAATCCTTAACAATAATTTATCGACCTAATTATTTGAAGGTCTTTCCAAACTTTGATTATTATGAAACTTTAACCCTTTTAAAAATAGAGCTTTTATTTTTTTTTTTTGAAAAATTTTAGCTAGATCAAATGGTCAAATAAAAAATTATTTTTGTTCATACAAGATTATACATTAAAGAAAATCTCCGACATCACTTAAAGCTTACTAGGTTTGGATTCAATCTCCTTTCGAGCTTCATATTGATGTTATTAGTTATGAAAACCTTGCAACTTGGTGGGGAAATCTCTCTCAACTCTATTGTGAGAATGGGAACAGTGAGTGCATAAAAGAACTACCTTGTTTTATTTTATGGCAACTATGGAATGACATGGTATTCCAACATAAAACATGGTAGTGGATGCAGTTATTAGAATCTAGTTTTGTTTTCATACTATTTGATGGTTCATGATTTTCTAAAAGCCTCCCACATTTAAAGACTATCATGCAAAAGCTTGAACCTAAAATTGGATTATGATTTCTGACACAACTAAAAGATTGATGTCTTCTCCCAAGTGCAGGAGTGTCGAAGTAATAAATAACCCGACAAAACCGGGGTCGAACCATAGGGAGGTTAATTATACAAATTATAAATAACAATTATAAACAACAACAATAGTAACAATAACAACAACAATAATAATAGTAACAATAATAATACTAATAATACTAGTAGTAGTAGTAGTAGTAGTAATAGTAGTAGTAGTAGTAATAATAATAATAATAAAGAAGAAGAAGATGATGAGAAATTTGAGATGGAATATTAACATAAAGATTTAACAATGATAACAATAAATGTCAAGGTTAGAGGATCCACTAATGGTATGTTAAACAAGTATAGTATAAACTCTTATTAGTCAATTGGAAACCACACACAAAGGAGGTTCCAATCAAATTATAGATTGTTAACATGATTACATTAGTCATCTTATTCAATTAATGCTAATACTTGTAAATCTCGTCAAGCATTCACGATTATAACTTATGTTAACAACAAATCAAGTTCCTTTTATAGCTCAGATGTCGGTTATACCATACAGTATGGGTTATGAAAGTGCCAAGCATTTGTTGTACCAAGTGGTATACAACATAAATCAAGATTTGTCATTTAACAAGCAAAGTATTAAAGAGTGAATAAGATAACAAATACAAAACATGTTAGTATCAAACATTAAAGTCCATATTAAGTTTACACTATACTTATTCTTACACCATTAGTGTAACCTTTTCACCTTGAAATAATAAACTTAGCTAGACATAATGAAAGAAATAAAAATAAATAAACAAAATGAGGACATAAATAAGATAAGAGTTAACAAAGCAAAGGAAAGGAATTGAAAGGCATAAACTTGATATTAAGAAAAGCAAAGCATAAATATTATAAAAAAAACAAAGAGAGAAAGGAAGAGTATGATCTTGATCTGGAAACCAAGATGCCTAAATGCATGGCAAATGCCTCCTTTTATAGGCCAAAATTAGGAACTATTGATTTGATGACTAATTGATGAGTGGGTGGCCAACTCTTGACTTGGTGACAATCCTTATCTTCTCTTGTCTGCCCAAAACGTCATTGATAACGTCAAAATTGGAGTCACTCAAAAACATGAAAGTTGTAGATAATTGTCTCAGCTTTTTATGTAAAAAAATTCAGCTTATTTAGACTTCTAGAACTCCAGATATGGCCAAAATACTGAACAGTGCTCGGGCTAGAGGACAGATTCGGGCTTCTTTGTTGTTGCTATAATTTGGACTTGAAAATGGCCTTTTTAGATCTTGGGCTCCATATGAAAGTTGTAGGCCTATGTCTTACCTTTCCATCCATATAAAATAAACCTAAATCTGAGATCTATAGCTCCAGATATGACCCAATTCCCGAACAGTATTCCAGTTTGGATTGCATCGACATCTCTTTTCTAATTTTGGTCATCTCTTTGCCCTTGCAATTTAAGTTCTTAAAGTCATCAATCAATCCTTTCATCTATGTGATAGGCCTGCATTTAAAATGAACATTTTCCATAAATTAAAGGTATCTTATATCATTAGATATATTATTATAAGACATGCTTTAGTTAAGGAGTTATTGATACTTCAAGTGCAAAATGATGATATAAAACCATGATAAAAATGCACTTTTAAGTACCAATCACAATTTCTCCACACCTAATCTTGTATTAGGTTGAAGTACGCTCTTGCCTAACTCTAAGTTGGGCCATGACACCTCTATGCCAAACTCTAAGATGGGTTAGGACGAGTCAACATCCAACTCTTTTTGGGTTCAGTATATAGGTAAATCCAATTCCACTTAGACGTAGCGTAAAGTTGAACCCAACTGCTATGAAATTTAGCGTATAGTTGAAAAGTGACCCTACTCTAATCTTCCTTCACTCTGAGTCAGGGCTAGTGACTATGATACCCATCACATCTCATTAATTATAAAAAAATAGCCCATGCTTATAATATTTATCGCGAGGTGCGCGAGCATCATCTACCAATGGTGGAGGCTGTTGTTGTGCCTCCTAATGAGGGGTGTTGTGTTAGGAAGGTTTTTTAAATTTAATCATAAAATTATGATTAAGGTTCAGGAGTCGCCACCTAGTATTATGGTCACTGGGAACCTATAGTCTGTGAGAGTCTGAGTAAGAGACTGGTTAAGCAAGGTGAAGATGCATCACTACCAGTGCACCCTACCTAAGGTAAGTTACATTGTTGTTTGATTGTTTTTTAAGTTAGGTTTCTATTTGTTGGTCTTTTCTAAAGCTTAAGGCAGATCTCTCTTCATGAGAAAGTCTCTCCTTATCGCGTTAAATCCTAACCGTTCTAAAGTCTAAATATTAACATCGCATTTATTTACATAAAGTATCTTTAATACCTGAGGGTGCACTTTATCGTGTAATTTGACACCCCATAAATATTAAAGTCTACATCTAGATCCTAAAACAGATTGGAAAGAGATTTTTGATATATTAGCCAAATCCTAATGGATAATCATAAACTGGTTATGATATCCATTTTTTTTAAACATGAAAAAAATCCAATTTTATTTTTATTTTTTTTCATAACCCAATTCTAGGTTATTCCCCAAAAATCAATTTGTTTTTCAAAAATAAAAATCAAATAAAGACTAACAACATGGAGAAAGTAGGCCGGAAAGTCAAGCTATAATTTTTAAAGATATTTCAAGGCCTAATTGTACCCCCTTTATGCCCAAAAATGGAGGAAACAATGTAAATTCAAGGTCAAAATTAAATGATTATTGGACGAATTTGTATTAAAATTAAGTCCAAGGACATAATTAAATTTTTAATAGGCCAATTTGATTTAATCATGGGCCCAATTAAATTTTAATTATGTTTAAGAATTAATTTGGGTCCAATTGAAGGATTTAATTAAGTGCAAGGACTTAATTATACTTTAAATGAGAATTTTATTTAGGGCTTAATTAGTGAAAAAACTAAGTCCAAAGACATAATTAAATTTTTAATAGGCCAATTTGATTTAATCATGGGCCAAATTAAATTTTAATTATGTTTAAGAATTGATTTGGGTCCATTTGAAGGATTTAATTAAGTGCAAGGACTTAATTATACTTTAAATGGGTCAAATTAATTTTATTTGGGGCTTAATTAGTAAAGAAACTAAACCCAAGGACATAATTAAATTTCTAATAGGCCAATTTGACTTAATTATGGGCCAAATTAAATTTTAATTATGTTTAAGAATTAATTTGGGTCTAATTGAAGGATTTAATTAAGTGCAAGGACTTAATTATACTTTAAATGGGTCAAATTAATTTTATTTGGAGCTTAATAGGTGAAAAATTAAGTTTGGGAATTTAATTTGGGCTTAATTGAGAATATTAAAATTTTAAGAGATCAAATTTAATTTTTACCAAGTTAATTGATTGAAATGAGGGGCAAAAATGCAAGAAAATTGAAGTTTTGGGGTTAATTAGGGGCTAAATTGGCAAAATCTGAGACAAAGGACTATTATGCAATAGAGAGCAAACTATGGAGGGCCAATTGAAGAAATTGAAAGTTTATGATCAATTAGGGTTCAATTGACAAAATCCAAGATCAAAGACCATATTGTAAAAGGCGCTTAACTTTGGGGTTTCAATTGAAGTTCAGCAGGGGCTTAATTGCATTGAATCTAAAGTTTAAAGTCAATTAGGGGTTCAATTGAAAGAAATTGAAAGAAAAAGGACTCAATTGAAATTTAGTAAAAATCCTTATTTCAGTCCAAAACGGCGTCGTTTTTTTTTTAAAAAAAGGATTAGACGACGCATTGTCTGGTCACTATTCATTATCTTTTTTATTTTTCTAAAAAAACGGGTCCGGTCAACCCCTTTGCAAGTGCATTTAATGCACTTAATGTCCACCAAATTTGCCAAAACATGCACGAAACTGATCACCAGAAATCCCTCCACATCAGGGTATAGCCGGCGCCGGTTTACTAGCAAATAAACAGACGTGGAACCACCCCAAAGAGGCCAACTCAGATAGCTTTTTCTGTAGAATTGACAACTCAGGGTGCCTACTTTGAGCCAATAGTTAGGATCCTTCCCAATTGAATCAACGGCTGGAATTTATTCCCCTGTGTAGACAAGATTGCTATCTTCCACCACCTATAAATAGAGGCTCCATTGATGACCAGAGGGAGAAGAAAATTGAACCCAAAGTTGGCAAAAAATCAGCCTTCCCTGCATAATTTTCCTACAACACTTTTTTTTTCTTCTTTCTCTCTCTGCCACGGCTTACAGCCACCACCATCACTGTTCCCTGTCTTATGGACATCACCTCCACCTCCG
>NW_011502313.1:0-7479 GCF_000495115.2 Populus euphratica
TAAATTAAGGTTTAAGTATACATGTTAAATAAGTATGTGAGCAGAATTAAGTGATAATAATGCGAGAGTTTGTAAATCTGAATATTTCAGAAAGTATTATAATAGACCTTGTTAAGAATGGTTACTAAGATGCGTCTCAAGAGTCACTTTAACAAAAGAGCTCATTTACTCTACCATCCTAGTAACAACAATTATGCACATGCTCTATGAAATGAAAAACAATTTTTTTTTTATCAACTACTACCCTCTCCCCCCAACCAAAACGAGACATTATCCTCAATGTTTTAAGGTAGAAAGATAGAGTATAGAAGATATCACCTGAAATAACGAACACCGACAAACCTGAAACACACTAAAACAAAAATAAGAAATAACAAAACACAATAATAAAACCAAAAGACACAAAAATTCACAAATGAAGGCTCAAATCCAATCTAAGCTTTTTACGGCTTTCCTTAGATGACCAATTTATGCGACTCATGGAAGGATCAATCACAGGAATGAAAGATTGTAGTTGGTCAATCAATTGTTCAGCAGTAGCAGCAGAGATTATGATTTGTCGCGTAGAAGATGTTAGAAATTCCTGTTCCACAGCATGATCAAGAAAAAACAATAATTTATCATAATAACCATTAACATTTAACAAACCTATGGGTTTATGGTGAATGTGCAGTTGAGCCCAAGAGGAAATATGAAAGATCTCTTCCAATGTGCCTAGACCACCTGGTAAAGCAATGAAAGCATCAGAATGGTTAAACATTGCATTCATTCGAGCCGACATTGTGGAGACCTGAAGTTCCTCTCCAATTGTTTTTCCAATGATGTCCCCTTGTGCCAAAGCTTTGGGACGATTCCTAAAACTTGACTACCTCCTAAAAATGCAGCTATTGACACACCTCCCATTAACCCAAGACTGCCTCCCCCATACACTAAATGAATCTTTCTCTCAGCTAGCACCTGACCAAGATGATTTGCTGAATCTAAAAACTCCTTTTCTTTCCCAGGACTAGATCCACCAAAAACACAAATATTTCTTATTTGATGACTTGAGGAACTTGCCATTTCTACACACTTCTGTATTTGTTGAATGTATGGGTTGAGTAGAAATGAAAGGAAGGAAAAGAGGGTTTTATAGATGAAAAATTAGAAAGACAATCATAACATCTATATGTAGGCCAGCTGGAGTCTGACACTCTCTCTCTCTCTTTTTATTTATTTATTTATTTACTTTTGAAAAACGCATGTGTATGTACAGGTAGTTGTGATTGTGGCTCACATCTTCCCTTGGTTTTACGTCCAAGAACGGCTTAAACGCCCTCTATGGGTCGGGGATAGGCTTCCCATCTAGTTTTCTTAAAAACTGGCAAACAGGGTCTTTTTTAGTCAGATTCCCAAGACTAAGTCGATCATGTTCTTTATGAAATAGTGGCCATAAATCATGAATTGCACGATGCACATCTCCACTAGGATGCGTCTCAAGAGTCAATAGAAGATTATCTAAAGACTCCTTACTCAGGCCATCCTTAATGAATTGTATTTTATCTTCACGGTTTATAGATACCATTCTAAAAGAACGACATTGTGTATTACAAGTCCATCTAGCACATCGATGACAGACATCCAGTCGTTTTGCACGACGCTTCTTTGCAAAAGTGCTTTTACCTGTTCCAGGCATGTGTGAAATGAAGAAGTTAGAGGACTCACCTGATAATCGGACCTTTGCTTCAATCAACCAGCGAATATCTTTAGGAATTCCATGATTCATTAACAATCTCAATCTTACACATCTAGCACGGTAAATTTTTGTAATCGCATTTTGAGGCAGAGTGGGAAAATACTTTTTCAATTTTTCAAGATTAGTGTCCATTTTCAAATGAGAATTGGAAGAGAGCTTCAAAGAATTGCACACATATATACACAGATATCAGTAATTGTGGGAAACTGAAAGAACCGACTTAAGTCATGGAGTACCGTTATCCGCCATTTGACCGGGGTGAGAGAAACTAGCAAAAATCACTCAAAAAGAAACACAAAAAAAAAATGTGAGAAAAACAAAATAATCAACCTTTATCTACAAGATCATTCAAACCAGCTGATTCATTTTCACTAGGAAAATTATTAAAGTAAGCTTTCAAACGATGTCCATTTTCCTTAAAAACATTGTCATTCATTGAATTCTCAATATCACAGGCCCCATAAGAATTGTTCCATCTTAATCTTAGCTCTTTAGGGAATGCATAGAGTTGAGAATCATAAAACAAAACTTTTTGACCAGTGTCAATTTTTTGACAATTTTCACAAGTTTTTCAGAATGCATGTGTGTCCTTGAACATGGTGGGCCAATAAAATCCATTTTGAAAGATTTTTGCAGTTGTCTTTTTTGACGAGAAATAACTTCCACATGCTTCAGAATGACAAAGTTTAATGACACTACTTACCTCATTGTCGGGAATGAATCTTTAAAATATTTGATCAGGACAATATTTGAATAAGTTAGGGTCATCACAATAAAAGCTCTTCACTTCGTTCAAAAACTTTTCTTTGTCTTGGGTACTCCAATCAGCTGGCAAATCTCCTAAAGCAAGAAAATTGATATTTTTATCATACCAAGGCATTGGACTAAGAGAAAGTAAGGATTCGTTAGGAAAGTAATCATCCTTTGGTGTGATGTCAGATGTCAAATCTGTTGTCACTGTTGACAAAAGATTCGCATCAACATTTTCGGTGCTTGTTTCATCCGTGATTTTGGTGTGATGTTAGATGTCGAATTTGTTGTCACTGTTGACAAAAGATTCGCATCAACATTTTCGGTGCTTGTTTCATCCATGAGTTCTTCCTCAGAATAAATCATTTGCAAATCTTCAGTTTCATCCAATTCATTTTTACTTAAAGTAGATTCAAGTTGATCATAAACTAATTCATCAATATGATCTACTTCTTGTAAATCATTGTCATCTCTAGGTTGCTTGCAAATGTTGAAAATATTCATCTCCAATGTCATGTTTCCAAATGATAGCTTCATCAGTCCATTCCTACAATTAATCAATGCGTTAGAAGTTGCAAGAAATGGACGTCCTAAAATAACAGGAAATGAATTACATGCTTCAACAGGTTCTGTGTCCAAGACAATAAAATCCACAGGATAAATGAATTTATCAACTTGTACTAACACATCTTCAATTATTCCTCTAGGCACTTTTATAGATCTATCGGCAACTAAAAGAGTTATAGAAGTTGGTTTTAACTCACCTAGATTGAGACTCTGAAAAACTGAATATGGAAGTAAATTCACACTAGCTCCAAGATCAAGTAAGGCTCTTTCAATTTTATGCTCTCCAATAAAGCAAGAAATTGTAGGACAACCAAGGTCTTTATATTTCAAAGCATTATTGTTTTGAAGAATAGCACTTACTTGTTCGGCTAGAAAGGCTTTTCTTTTCACATTCAGTTTCCTCTTCACAGTGCATAGATCTTTCAAAAATTTAGCATAGGAAGGAACCTGTTTAATTGCATCCAGCAAAGGTATATTGATCCTTACCTGTTTGAAAATTTCATAAATTTCAGAATTGTGATTGACTTTCCTTTGTTTGGTCATGGCTTGAGGAAATGGAAGTATTGGCGGTGAATCAGTCGTTTCTTTGCTATTTTCAGATTCAACCCCTTCCTTACCCTTAGAGATTGACTCATCATCTTTCTCATAAGGTTCAAGAGAGGGTTTTTCAATAACCTTACCACTGCGCAGAGTAGTGACTGATTTGACTTGATCCATGTGTTGGCTTCCAGAACTACTTGCATTTCCATTGTATTGCCCCTTGGGATTTTATTGTGGTTGAGATGGAAACTTACCTTTCTCTTGGAAACTCAGAGCAGATGTTAATTTAGCAAGAGTATGTTTCAAATCTGTCAATGTTTGAGCAAGTTGAGTATTGATTGTCTCTTGCTTTTCAATGAATGCATGCAATGTTTCCTCAAGATTTCTTCTAGGCGGTGGAGCATAAGGAGGTGCATATCCATGAGAATTTTGGAAATTGTGGTGTGCTTGAAATGGTGGTTGTGAAATTTGTGCATTGTTGTTCTCACTCTTCCAACTGAAATTTGGGTGATTTCTCCAACCAGGGTTGTATGTTTGTGAGTATGGGTTGTGGTTGGGCCTTTGGAAACTGTTTAAAGCATGAGCTTGTTCATGGAGACATTCCTTAAAAGAAGGCAAGGTTGGACAATCGTTGGTTGAGTGTTCATTTGTTTCACAGATTTGACACACAATGTTTTCAACAGATTTTAATTGACCACTATTTTTCAATTCTAGTGCCTCGACTTTTCTAGCTAAAGATGCAAACTTGGCTTGAAGGTCATGATCTTCCCTAAGGTTGTACATCCCTCCACTAGATGTATGAGGTTGAGTTTTACTTGGTGCCTCATATATACCCGCAGTGTCCCAATTTTGAGCATTTTCAGCTAACAAGTCTAAGTACTCCATTGCTTCATCAGGGTCTTTATCTTCAAAAGTTTCATTGCACATCAATTCAACCATTTGCCTATCTTTAGGTGTTAACCCTTCATAGAAATGTGAAACCAATCTCCATGTTTCAAAACCATGATGAGGGCAAGTACTAAGCAAGTCTCGATACTTATCCCAATATTGATAAAATGTTTCTCCTGGTTTTTGAGTGAAAGTGGTGATTTGTCTCTTGAAAGAGTTTGTTCTATGAGATGGGAAAAACTTCTTTAAAAATTGTTGTTGCATTTCATCCCAAGCACGAATGGATCCTGGTCTTAAATTTTGTAGCCATGTTTTAGCTTTATCTTTTAATGAAAAAGGAAAAAGCTTTAATCTGATGGTGTTCATGCTACAATTTAAATTATTATATGTGTTGCAGACCTCAAATTCTCTTAAATGCAAGTATGGATTTACCAATTCCAAACCATGAAAAGAAGGTAAAAGTTGAATAATACCTGGTTTAAAATTAAAATGAGATGCATCAGGAGCAAAAACTATGCGTGATGGTGCACTTGTTCTTGTGGGATTCATGTGGTCTCTAAGTGTTCTAGCACGGTTATTCTCATTATTCTCATTATGAAGTGATTGATTATCTTCTTCGGCCATATTTTCTGAAAATGATGAGGATACCCTACAAAGTCTACCACTTGATGTACGTGACCACACTCTCATGCACGTGTAGGAATAAAATAAAAGGAAGAAGAAAACAAAAGAAGAAGAAACAAGAGAAAAGAAACAAAGTTATATACAAGAAAAATGAAAGAGAAATAAAATAAATATGATAATTTATACAAGAACTTACCTCCCCGGCAACGGCGCCAAAAACTTGACATGACTAAAAGATTGATGTCTTCTCCCAAGTGCAGGAGTGTCGAAGTAATAAATAACCCGGCAAGACCGGGGTCGAACCACAGGGAGGTTAATTGTACAAATTATAGACAACAATTATAAGCAACAATAATAGCAATAATAACAACAACAATAACAATAACAACAACAAAAACAACAACAACAACAACAACAACAACAACAACAACAACAACAACAACAACAACAACAACAACAACAACAACAACAACAACAACAACAACAACAACAACAACAACAACAACAACAACAACAACAACAACAACAACAACAACAACAACAACAATAATAATAATAACAATAATAATAATAGTAACAATAATAATAATAATAATAATAATAGGAGTAGTAGTAGTAGTAGTAGTAGTAGTAGTAGTAATAATAATAATAATAATAATAATAATAATAATAATAATAAAGAAAGAGAAGAAGAAGAAGAAGATGATGATAACTTGGAGATGGAAAATTAATGTAAGGATTAAACAATAATAATAACAAATGTCAAGGTTAGAGGTTCCACTAATGGTATATCAAACAAGTATAGTATAAACTCTTATTATTGAAATGGAAACCACACACAAAGGAGGTTCCAATCAGATTATATATTGTTAACATGATTACATTAGTCATCTTATTCAATTAATGCTAATACTTGTAAATCTCGTCAAGCATTCATGATTATAACTTATGTTAACAACAAATCAAGTTCATTTCATAGCTCAGGTGTCGGTTATACCATACATTATGGGCTATGAAACTGCCAAGCATTTGTTGTACCAAGTGTTATACAACATAAATCAAGATTAGTCATTTAACAAGCAAAGAATTAAAGAGTGAACAAGATAACAAATATAAAACATGTTAGTATCAAACATTAAGGTCCATATTAAGTTTACATTATACTTATTCTCACACCATTAGTGTAACCTTTTCACCTTGACATAACTAACTTAGCTAGACATAATGAAAGAAAGCAAAATAGATAAACAAAATAAGAACATAAAAGTTAACTAAGTAAAGGAAAGGAAATGAAAGGCATAAACTTAATAATAATGAAAGCAAAGCATAAGCATTACAAAAAATACAAAAAGAGAAAGGAAGAGCATGATCTTGATCTGAAAACCAAGATGCCTAAATGCATGGCAAATGCCTCCTTTTATAGGCCAAAATTAGGAACTATTGATTTGATGACTAATTGATAAGTGGGTGGCCAACTTTTGACTTGGTGACAATCCTTATCTTCTCTTGTCTGCCCAAAACGTCATTGATAACGTCAAAATTGGAGCCAGTTGCAAACATGAAAGTTGTATGCAATTGTCTCAGCTTTCTTGTGTAAAACATTCAGCTCATTTGGACTTCTAGAACTCCAGATATGGCCAAAATACCGAACAGTGCTCGGGCTGGAAGACAGATTCGGGCTTCTTTGTTGTTGCTATAATTTGGACTTGAAAATGGACTTTTTAGATCTTGGGCTCCATATGAAAGTTGTAGGCCTATGTCTTACCTTTCCATCCATATAAATTGGACCTAAATCGGAGATATATAGCTCCAGATATGACCCAATTACCGAACAGTGTTCCGATTTGGATTGCACCGACATCTCTTTTCTATGTTTGGCCATCTCTTTATCCTTGCAATTTAAGTTCTTCAAGTTATCAATCAATCTTTTCATTTATGTGATAGGCCTGCATTAAAGATAGACATTTACCATAAATTATAGGTATCTTATATTATTAGATACATTATTATAAAACATATTTTAGTTAAGGAGTTATTGATACTTCAAGTGCAAAATGATGATATAAAACCATGATAAAAATGCACTTTTAAGTACTAATCACACCCCCCAACCAGCTTATTACTAGTCCCTAGTAATCAAAGCGTAAAATAGAAAAACAATTTGCAAATTCCACAAAGCAAGGTATTCCCTGAGCTATGAAAGGAACTTGATTTGTTGTTAACATAAGTTATAATCATGAATGCTTGACGAAATTTACAAGTATTAGCATTAATTGAATAAGATGACTAATATAATCATGTTAACAATCTATAATCTGATTGGGACCTCCTTTATGTGTGGTTTCCAATTCAATAATAAGAGTTTATACTATACT
>NW_011502313.1:7702-22205 GCF_000495115.2 Populus euphratica
ATTATTATTATTATTATTATTATTATTATTATTATTATTATTATTATTATTATTACAATTATTATTGTTGTTGTTATTGTTACTACTGTTGTTGTTTATAATTGTTGTTTATAATTTGTACAATTAACCTCCCTGTGGTCCGACCCCGGTCTTGCCGAGTTATTTATTACTTCGACACTCCTGCACTTGGGAGAAGACATCAATCTTTTCGTCGTGTCAAGTTTTTGGCGCCGTTACCGGGGAGGTAAGTTCTTGTATAAATTATAGTATTTATTTTATTTTTTCTTTTCACTTTTCTTGTATATAACTTTGTTTCTTTTCTCTTGTTTCTTCTTCTTTTGTTTTCTTTTTCCTTTTATTCTATTCCTACACGTGCATGAGAGTGTGGTCACGTACATCAAGTGGTAGACTTTGTAGGGTATCCTCATCATTTTCAGAAAATATGGCTGAAGAAGATAATCAATCACTTCATAATGAAAATAATGAGAATAACCGTGTTAGAACACTTAGAGACCACATGAATCCCACAAGAACAAGTGCACCATCATGCATAGTTTTTCCTCCTGATGCATCTCATTTTAATTTTAAACCAGGTATTATTCAACTTTTACCTTCTTTTCATGGCTTAGAATTGGAAAATCCATACTTGCATTTAAGGGAATTTGAAGAGGTCTGCAACACATATAATAATTTAAATTGTAGCATGAACACCATCAGATTAAAGCTTTTTCCTTTTTCACTAAAAGATAAAGCTAAAACATGGCTACAAAATTTGAGACCAGGATCCATTCGTACTTGGGATGAAATGCAACAATAGTTTTTAAAGAAGTTTTTCCCATCTCATAGAACAAACTCTTTCAAAAGACAAATCACCACTTTCACTCAAAAACCAGGAGAAACATTTTACAAATGTTGGGATAGGTATCGAGATTTGCTTAGTACTTGCCCGCATCATGGTTTTGAAACATGGAGATTGGTTTCACATTTCTATGAAGGATTAACACCTAAAGATAGGCAAATGGTTGAGTTGATGTGCAATGGAACTTTTGAAGATAAAGACCCTGATGAAGCAATGAAGTACTTAGACTTGTTAGCTGAAAATGCTCAAAATTGGGACACCGCGGGTACTTATGAGGCATTGAGTAAAACTCAACCTCATACATCTAGTGGACGTATGTACAACCTTAGGGAAGATCATGACCTTCAAGCCAAGTTTGCATCTTTAGCTAGAAAAGTCGAGGCACTAGAATTGAAAAAGAGTGGTCAATTAAAATCTGTTGAAAACATTGTGTGTCAAATCTGTGAAACAAATGAACACTCAACCAACGATTGTCCAACCTTGCCTTCTTTTAAAGAATGTCTCCATGAACAACCCTGGTTGGAGGAATCACCCAAATTTCAGTTGGAAGAGTGAGAACAACAATGCACAAACTTCACAACCACCGTTTCAAGCACACCATAATTTTCAAAATTCTCATGGATATGCACCTTCTTATGCTCTACCTTCTAGAAGAAATCTTGAGGAAACATTGCATGCATTCATTGAAAAGCAAGAGACAATCAATACTCAACTTGCTCAAAACATGACAGATTTTAAAGATACTCTTGCTAAATTAACATATGCTCTTAGTTTCCAAGAGAAAGGTAAGTTTCCATCTCAACCGCAACAAAATCCCAAAGGGCAATACAATGCAAATGCAAGTAGTTCCGGAAGCCAACACATGGATCAAGTCAAATCAGTCACTACTCTGCGCAGTGGTAAGGTTATTGAAAAACCCTCTCTTGAACCTTATGAGAAAGATGATGAGTCAATCTCTGAGGGTAAGGAAGGGGTTGAATCTGAAAATTGCAAAGAAATGACTGATTCACCGCCAGCACTTCCATTTCCTCATGCCATGACCAAACAAAGGAAAGTCGATCACTGACACGATGAAAAGATTGATGTCTTCTCCCAAGTGCAGGAGTGTCGAAGTAATAAATAACCCGGAAAGACCGGGGTCGAACCACAGGGAGGTTAATTGTATAAATTATAAACAACAACTATAAATAACAACAATAGTGACAACAACAACAACAACAACAACAACAATAATAATAATAATAATAACAATAATAATAATAATAATAATAATAATAATAATAATACTAGTAGTAGTAGTAGTAGTAATAATAGTCGTAGTAGTAGTAGTAATAATAAGAATCATAAAGAAGGAGAAGGAGAAGAAGATGATGATGAGAACTTCGAAATGGAATATTAATGTAAAGATTAAACAATGATAATAACAAATGTCAAGGTTAGAGGTTCCACTAATGGTATATCAAACAAGTATAGTATAAAACTCTTATTATTGAATTGGAAACCATACACAAAGGAGTTTCCAATCAGATTATATATTGTTAACATGATTACATTAATCATCTTATTCAATTAATGCTAATACTTGCAAATATTACATTAGTCATCTTATTCAATTAATGCTAATACTTGTAAATCTCGTCAAGCATTCATGATTATAACTTATGTTAACAACAAATCAAGTTTTTTTCATAGCTCAGGTGTCGGTTATACCATACATTATGGGCTATGAAAGTGCCAAGCATTTGTTGTACCAAGTGTTATACAACATAAATCAAGATTAGTCATTTAACAAGCAAAGTATTAAAGAGTGAACAAGATAACAAATATAAAACATGTTAATATCAAACATTAAGGTCCATATTAAGTTTACACTATACTTATTCTTCCACCATTAGTGTAACCTTTTCACCGTGACATATATCAAACATTAAAGTCCATATTAAGTTTACATTATACTTATTCTTACACCATTAGTGTAACCTTTTCACCTTGACATAACTAACTTAGCTAGACATAATGAAAGAAAGCAAAATAGATAAACAAAATAAGAACATAAAAGTTAACTAAGTAAAGGAAAGGAAATGAAAGGCATAAACTTAATATTAATCAAAGCAAAGCATAAACATTACAAAAAATACAAAGAGAGAAAGGAAGAGCATGATCTTGATCTAAACACCAAGATGCCTAAATGCATGGCAAATGCCTCCTTTTATAGGCTAAAATTGGGAACTATTGATGTGATGACCACCTTGACATAACTAACTTAGCTAGACATAATGAAAGAAAGCAAAATAGATAAACAAAATAAGAACATAAAAGTTAACTAAGTAAAGGAAAGGAAATGAAAGGCATAAACTTAATATTAATGAAAACAAAGCATAAAAAATACAAAGAGAGAAAGGAAGAGCATGATCTTGATCTGGAAACCAAGATGCCTAAATGCATGGCAAATGTCTCCTTTTATAGGCCAAAATTGGGAACTATTGATTTGATGACTAATTGATAAGTGGGTGGCCAACTTTTGACTTGGTGACAATCCTTATCTTCTCTTGTCTGCCCAAAACGTCATTGATAACGTCAAAATTGGAGCCAGTTGCAAACATGAAAGTTGTAGGCCATTGTCTCAGCTTTCTTTTGTAAAACATTCACCTCATTTGGACTTCTAGAACTCCAGATATGGCCAAAATACCGAACAGTGCTCGGGCTGGAAGACAGATTCGGGCTTCTTTGTTGTTGCTACAATTTGGACTTGATAATGGCCTTTTTAGATCTTGGGCTCCATATGGAAGTTGTAGGGCTATGTCTTACCTTTCTATCCATATAAATTGGACCTAAATTTGAGATATATAGCTCTAGATATGACCCAATTACCGAACAGTGTTCTGGTTTGGATTGCACCGACATCTCTTTTCTAAGTTTGGCCATCTCTTTATCCTTGCAATTTAAGTTCTTCAAGTCATCAATCAATCCTTTCATTTATGTGATAGTCCTGCATTAAAAATAGACATTTACCATAAATTATAGGTATCTTATATTATTAAATACATTATTATAAAACATGTTTTAGTTAAGGAGTTATTGATACTTCAAGTGCAAAATGATGATATAAAACCATGATAAAAATGCACTTTTAAGTACTAATCAATCACAACTCTGAAATTTTTGAAACTTTCAAACAGGTAAGGATCAATATACCTTTGTTGGATGCTATTAAACAGGTTCCTTCCTATGCTAAATTTTTGAAAGATCTCTGCACTGTGAAGAGGAAACTGAATGTGAAAAAGAAAGCCTTTCTAGCCGAACAAGTAAGTGTCATTCTTCAAAACAATAATGCTTTGAAATATAAAGACCCTGGTTGTCCTACAATTTCTTGCTTTATTGGAGAACATAAAATTGAAAGAGCCTTACTTGATCTTGGAGCTAGTGTGAATTTACTTCCATATTCAGTTTTTCAAAGTCTCAATCTAGGTGAGTTAAAACCAACTTCTATATCTCTTTTACTTGCCGATAGATCTGTAAAAGTGCCTAGAGGAATAATTGAAGATGTGTTAGTACAAGTCGATAAATTCATTTATCCTGTGGATTTTATTGTCTTGGACACAGAACCTGTTGAAGCATGTAATTCATTTCCTGTTATTTTAGGACATCCATTTCTTGCAACTTCTAATGCATTGATTAATTATAGGAATGGACTGATGAAGCTATCATTTGGAAACATGACATTGGAGATGAATATTTTCAACATTTGCAAGCAACCTGGAGATGATAATGATTTACAAGAAGTAGATCATATTGAGGAATTAGTTTATGATCAACTTGAATCTACTTTAAGTAAAAATGAATTGGATGAAACTGAAGATTTGCAAATGATTTATTCTGAGGAAGAAATCACGGATAACAAATGCACAACTTTAAGTAAAAATGAATTGGATGAAACTGAAGATTTGCAAATGATTTATTCTAAGGACGAAATCACGGCTAAAACAAGCACTGAAAATGTTGATGCGAATCTTTTGTCAACAGTGACAACAGATTTGACATCTGACATCACACCAATGGATGATTACTTTCCTAACGAATCCTTACTTTCTCTTAGTCCAATGCCTTGGTATGATAAAAATATCAATTTTCTTGCTTTAGGAGATTTGCCAACTGATTGGAGTATTCAAGACAAAGAAAAGTTTTTGAACAAAGTGAAGAGCTTTTATTGTGATGACCCTAACTTATTCAAATATTGTCCTGATCAAATATTTCAAAGATTCATTCCCGACAATGAGGTAAGTAGTGTCATTAAACTTTGTCATTCTGAAGCATGTGGAAGTTGTTTCTCGTCAAAAAAGACAATTGCAAAAATCTTTCAAAATGGATTTTATTGGCCTACCATGTTCAAGGACACGCATGCAATCTGCAAAACTTGTGAAAATTGTCAAAAGATTGATACTGGTCAAAAAGTTTTGTTTTATAATTCTCAACTCTGTGCAGTCCCTAGAGAGTTAAGACCAAGATGGAGCAATCCTTATAGGGCCTGTGATATTGAGAATTCAATGAATGACAATGTTTTTAAGGAAAACGGACATCGTTTGAAAGCTTACTTTGATAATTTTCCTAGTGAAAATGAATCAACTGGTTAGATTGATCTTGTAGATAAAGGTTAATTTATTTCTTATATTTTTTTTGTGTTTCTTTTTGAGTGATTTTTGCTAGTTTCTCTCACTCCGGTCAAATGGCGGATAACGGTACTCCGTGACTTAAGTCGGTTCTTTCAGTTTCCCACAATTACTAATATCTGTGTATATATCTGTGCAATTCTTTGAATCTCTCTTCCAATTCTCATTTGAAAATGGACACTAATCTTGAAAAATTGAAAAAGTATTTTCCCGCTCTGCCTCAGAATGCGATTACAAAAATTTACCGTGCTAGATGTGCAAGATTGAGATTGTTAATGAATCATGGAATTCCTGAACATGTGCGCTGGTTGATTGAAGCAAAGGTCTGATTATCAGGTGAGTCCTCTAACTCCTTCATTTCACACATGCCTGGAACAGGTAAAAGCACTTTTGCAAAGAAGCGTCGTGCAAAACGACTGGATGTCTGTCATCGATGTGCTTGATGGACTTGTAATACACGATGTCGTTCTTTAGGAATGGTATCTATAAACCGTGAAGATAAAATACAATTCATTAAGGATGGCCTGAGTAAGGAGTCTTTAGATAATCTTCTATTGACTCTTGAGACGTATCCTAGTGGAGATGTGCATCGTGCAATTCATGATTTATGGCCACTATTTCATAAAGAACATGATCGACTTAGTCTTGGGAATCTGACTAAAAAAGACCCTATTTGCCAGTTTTTAAGAAAACTGGATGGGAAGCCTAACCCCGACCCATAGAGGGCGTTTAAGCCGTTCTTGGATGTAAAAACAAGGGAAGATGTGAGCCACAATCACAACTACCTGTACATACACATATTTTTTTCAAAAGTTAATAAATAAATAAATAAAAAGAGAGAGAGAGAGTGTGAGACTCTAGCTGGCCTACATATAGATGTTATGATTGCCTTTCTACTTTCTCATCTATAAAACCCTCTTTTCCTTCCTTTCATTTCTACTCAACCCATACATTCAACAAATACAGAAGTGTGTAGAAATGGCAAGTTCCTCAAGTCATCAAATAAGAAATATTTGTGTTTTTGGTGGATCTAGTCCTGGGAAAGAAAAGGAGTTTTTAGATTCAGCAAATCATCTTGGTCAGGTGCTAGCTGAGAGAAAGATTCATTTAGTGTATGGGGGAGGCAGTCTTGGGTTAATGGGAGGTGTGTCAATAGCTGCATTTTTAGGAGGTAGTCAAGTTTTAGGAATCGTCCCTGAAGCTTTGGCACAAGGAGACATCATTGGAAAAACAATTGGAGATGAACTTCAGGTCTCCACAATGTCGGCTCGAATGAATGCAATGTTTAACCATGCTGATGCTTTCATTGCTTTACCAGGTGGTCTAGGCACATTGGAAGAGATCTTTCATATTTCCTCTTGGGCTCAATTGCACATTCACCATAAACCCATAGGTTTGTTAAATGTTAATGGTTATTATGATAAGTTGTTGTCTTTTCTTGATCATGCTGTGGAACAGGAATTTTTAACATCTTCTGCACGACAAATCATAATCTCTGCTACTACTGCTGAACAATTGATTGACCAACTACAATCTTTCATTCCTGTGATTGATCCTTCCATGAGTCGCATAAATTGGTCATTTAAGGAAAGCCGTAAAAAGCTTAGATTGGATTTGAGCCTTCATTTGTGAATTTTTGTGTCTTTTGGTTTTATTATTATGTTTTGTTATTTCTTATTTTTGTTTCAGTGTGTTTCAGGTTTTGTTAGTGTTCATTATTTCAGGTGATATCTTTTATACTCTATCTTTCTACCTTAGAACATTGAGGACAATGTCTCGTTTTGGTTGGGGGGAGAGGGTAATAGTTGATAAAAAAAAAATTGTTTTTCATTTCATAAAGCATGTGCATAATTGTTGTTACTAGGATGGCAGAGTAAAGGAGTTCTTTTGTTAAAGTGACTCTTGAGACGCATCTTAGTAACCATTCTTAACAAGGTCTATTATAATACTTCCTGAAATATTCAGGTTTACAAACTCTCGTATTGTTACCACTTAATTATGCTCATATACTTATTTAACATGTATTCTTAAACCTTAATTTACACACACACACTTTAACATATGATTGTGGGTTGCATATTGGATTATTACATTATTTATGTTCTTTTGTTAAAGGTAACAACTAAGGGAAAGGGATTGTATATAATTAAAAAAAAAAAAAAAAAAACATGAAAAAAAAAGAAATATAATTAAAAAGAAAAAGAAAAAACATGAAAAAAAAAGAAAAAGAAAAAGAAAAAAAAGAAAAAAAAATGATGATAATAAAAATGTAGATAAGTTTGGTTTCGTAGCCTCCCTAACCTAAGCAATTAAGCTCAAAGGGGTGTTTTAACACCTAATACCCTAAAGTCAACTGACTTGGGAGCTATTGACCCAACGCTTGTTACATGGGTTGAGGAGAAAAGCTTAAGGGAATCAAACATTGCACTATCTACATATTAGTATCTGCGACCCGAGTTACTAAGCTCGTAAGGGTGTCTTAACACCTAATGCCCTAAGACCAACTGGTCTAGGAGTCATTAGCTGAAAGCTCGTTACATGGGTTAAAGATGCATAATGTTTTTAAAGTATATGTATATAGAATTAAAAAAAAAAAAGAAAAAAAAAGGGATAAAAATAGATCCCAACCCAAGGAAGTTAACCTTAAATATTAGAACAAAAATTTTGTTTTCTTCCAAGAAAAGACCTATAATTATGTGTTGATACATTGAGCACAAAAGAAAGGTTTATTAATATCTTGTTAAGTGGTATTGAGTAGATATATAAATTTAATGAGAGTTTGTTTATCTGGATAGATTAATGGAAGTTAAATGATGAATACCTTGCTTTGTGAAATTTGCAAATTGTTTTAACGCTTTAATTACTATGGACTAGTAATAAGCTGGTTGAGGGGTGTGATTAGTACTTAAAAGTGCATTTTTATCATGGTTTTATATCATCATTTTGCACTTGAAGTATCAATAACTCCTTAACTAAAACATGTTTTATAATAATGTATCTAATAATATAAGATACCTATAATTTGTGGTAAATATCTATTTTTAATGCAGGCCTATCACATAAATGAAAGGATTGATTGATGACTTGAAGAACTTAAATTGCAAGGATAAAGAGATGGTCAAACTTAGAGAAGAGATGTCGGTGCAATCCAAATCGGAACACTGTTCGGTAATTGGGTCATATCTGGAGCTACAGATCTCAGATTTAGGTCCAATTTATATGGATTGAAAGGTAAGACATAGGCCTACAACTTTCATATGGAGCCCAAGATCTAAAAAGGCCATTTGCAAGTCCAAATTGTAGCAACAACAAAGAAGCCCGAATCTATCTTCCAACCCGAGCACTGTTCGATATTTTGGCCATATCTGGAATTCTAGAAGTCCAAATGAGCTGAAGTTTTTACACAAGAAAGCTGAGACAATTGCCTAGAACTTTCATGTTTTCACCTGGCTCTAATTTTGACGTTATCAATGACGTTTTGGGCAGACAAGAGAAGATAAGGATTGTCACCAAGTCAAAAGTTGGCCACCCACTTATCAATTAGTCATCAAATCAATAGTTCCCAATTTTGGCCTATAAAAGGAGGCATTTGCCATGCATTTAGGCATCTTGGTTTCCAGATCAAGATCATGCTCTTCCTTTCTCTCTTTGTATTTTTTGTAATGTTTATGCTTTGCTTTCATTATTATTAAGTTTATGCCTTTCATTTCCTTTCTTTTACTTAGTTAACTTTTATGTTCTTATTTTATTTATCTATTTTGCTTTCTTTCATTATGTCTAGCTAACTTAGTTATGTCAAGGTGAAAAGGTTACACTAATGGTGTAAGAATAAGTATAATGTAAACTTAATATGGACTTTAATGTTGGATACTAACATGTTTTATATTTGTTATCTTGTTTACTCTTTAATACTTTGCTTGTTAAATGACTAATCTCGATTTATGTTGTATAACACTTGGTACAATAAATGCTTGACACTTTCATATCTCATACTGTATGGTATAACCGACACCTGAGCTATGAAAGGAACTTGATTTGTTGTTAACATAAGGTATAATCATGAATGCTTGACGAGATTTACAAGTATGAGCATTAATTGAATAAGATGACTAATGTAATCATGTTAACAATATATAATCTGGTTGGAACCTCCTTTGTGTGTGGTTTCCAATTCAATAATAAGAGTTTATATTATACTTGTTTGATATACCATTAGTGGAACCTCTAACCTTGACATTTGTTATTATTATTGTTTAATCCTTACATTAATTTTCCATCTCCAAGTTCTCATCATCATCATCATCTTCTTCTTCTCTTTCTTTATTATTATTATTATTATTATTATTATTATTAGTACTATTATTATTATTATTATTATTATTAGTACTACTACTACTATTGTTGTTGTTGTTATTGTTGTTTTATAATTGTTGTTTATAATTTGTACAATTAACCTCCCTGTGGTTCGACCCCGGTCTTACCGGGTTATTTATTACTTCGACACTCCTGCACTTGGGAGAAGACATCAATCTTTTAGTCGTGTCATAATGCCCTAAGACCAACTGGTCTGAGAGTCATTAGCCGAGAGCTCGTTACATGGGTTAAAGATGCGTGGTGTTTTAAATTATATGTATATATATTAAAAAGAAAAAAGAAAAAAGAAAAAAGAAAAAAGAAGAAGACAAAAATAATAATCCCAACCCAAGGAAGTTAACCTTAAACATTAGAACAAAAATTTTGTTTTCTTCCAAGAAAAGCCCCATAATTATGTGTTGATACATTGAGTACAAAAGAAAGGTTTATAAATATCTTGTTAAGAGGTATTGAGCAGATATATAAATTTAATGAGAGTTTATTTATCTGGATAGATTAATGGAAGTTAAATGATGAATATTTTGCTTTATGGAATTTGCAAAGTATTTTTCTATTTTAACGCTTTGATTAGTAGGGACTAGTAATAAGCTGGTTGGGGGGGGTGTGATTAGTACTTAAAAATGTATTTTTATCAAGGTTTTATATCATTATTTTCCACTTGAAGTATAAATAACTCCTTAACTAAAGCATGTTTTATAATAATATATCTAATAATATAAGTGATTAGTACTTAAAAGTGCATTTTTATCAAGGTTTTATATCATCATTTTGCACTTGAAGTATCAATAACTCCTTAACTAAAGCATGTTTTATAATAATATATCTAATAACATAAGATACCTTTAATTTATGGTAAATATTTATTTTAAAAGCAGGCCTATCACATAAATGAAGGATTGATTGATGAATTTAAGAACTTAAATTGCAAGGGCAAAGAGATGACCAAAATTAGAAAAGAGATGTCGGTGCAATCCAAACCGGAACACTGTTCGGTAATTGGGTCATATCTGGAGCTATAGATCTCAGATTTAGGTCTACCTTATATAAATGGAAAGGTAAGACATAGGCCTACAACTTTCATATGGAGCCCAAGATCTAAAAAGGCCATTTTCAAGTCCAAATTGTAGCAACAACAAAGAAGCCCGAATCTGTCCTCCAGCCCGAGCACTGTTCAGTATTTTGGCCATAGCTGGAGTTCTAGAAGTCCAAATGAGCTGAACGTTTTAGACAATTACCTACAACTTTCATTTTTTCAAGTGGCTCTAATTTTAACTTTATCAATGATGTTTTGGGCAGACTAGAGAAGATAAGGATTGTCACCAAGTCAAAAGTTGGCCACCCACTTATCAATTAGTCATCAAATCAATAGTTCCTAATTTTGGCCTATAAAAATAGGCATTTACCATGTATTTAGGCATCTTGGTCTCCAGATCAAGATCATGCTCTTCCTTTCTCTTTTTGTATTTTTTTTGTAATGTTTATGTTTGCTTTCATTAATATCAAGTTTATGCCTTTTATTTCCTTTCCTTTAGTTAGTTAACTTTTATCTTATTTATGTTCTTATTTTGTTTATTTATTTTTCTTTCTTTCATTATATGTAGCTAAGTTTATTATGTCAAGGTGAAAAGGTTACACTAATGGTGTAAGAATAAGTATAGTGTAAACTTAATATGGACTTTAATGTTTGATACTAACATGTTTTGTATTTGTTATCTTGTTCACTCTTTAATACTTTGCTTATTAAATGACTAATCTTGATTTATGTTGTATAACACTTGGTACAACAAATGCTTGGCACTTTCATAGCCCATACTGTATGGTATAACCAACACCTGAGCTATGAAAGGAACTTGATTTGTTGTTAACATAAGTTATAATCATGAATGATTGACGAGATTTACAAGTATTAGCATTAATTGAATAAGATGACTAATGTAATCATGTTAACAATCTATAATCTGATTGGAACCTCCTTTGTGTGTGGTTTCCAATTGAATAATAAGAGTTTATACTATACTTGTTTGACATACCATTAGTAAATCCTCTAACCTTGACATTGTTTGTTATCGTTGTTTAATCCTTACGTTAATTTTCCATCACAAAGTTCTCATTAATCCAAGTTCTCATGATCATCTTCTTCTTCTCTTTCTTTATTATTATTATTATTATTATTATTATTATTATTATTACTATTACTATTACTAGTAGTAGGAGTAGTAATAGTAGTAGTAGTAGTAGTATTAGTATTATTATTGCTACTATTATTATTATTGTTATTACTATTATTATTGTTGTTGTATTATTATTATTTATAATTTGTACAATTAACCTCCCTGGGGTTCGACCCCAGTCTTGCCGGGTTATTTATTACTTCGACACTCCTGCACTTGGGAGAAGACATCAATCTTTTAGTCGTGTCAAGTTTTTGGCGTCGTTGTCGGGGAGGTAAGTGTTGTATAAATTATAATATTTATTTTATTTTCTCTTTTCACTTTTCTTGTATATAACTTTGTTTCTTTTCTCTTGTTTCTTCTTCTTTTATTTTCTTCTTCCTCTTATTTTATTCCTACACGTGCATGAGAGTATGGTCACGTACATCAAATGGTAGACTTTGTAGGGTATCCTCATCATTTTTAGAAAATATGGCTGAAGAGGATAATCAATCACTTGATAATGAGAATAATGAGAATAACCGTGTTAGAACACTTAGAGACCATATGAATCTCACAAGAACAAGTGCACCATCATGCATAGTTTTTCCTCCCGATGCATCTCATTTTAATTTTAAACCAGACATTATTCAACTTTTACCTTCTTTTCATGGCTTAGAATTGGAAAATCCATACTTGCATTTAAGGGAATTTGAGGAGGTCTACAACACATATAATAATTTAAATTGTAGCATGAACACCATCAGATTAAAGCTTTTTCCTTTTTCATTAAAAGATAAAGCTAAAACATGGCTACAAAATTTGAGACCAGGATCCATTCGTGCTTAGGATGAAATGCAACAACAGTTTTTAAAGAAGTTTTTCCCATCTCATAGAACAAACTCTTTCAAAAGACAAATCACTACTTTCACTCAAAAACCAAGAGAAACATTTTACCAAGAGATTGGTTTTATATTTTTATGAAGGGTTAACACCTAAAGATAGGCAAATGGTTGAATTGATGAGCAATGGAACTTTTGAAGATAAAGACCCTGATGAAGCAATGGAGTACTTAGACTTGTTAGCTGAAAATGCTCAAAATTGGGACACCGCGGGTAATTATGAGGTACCGAGTAAAACTCAACCTCACACATCTAGTGGAGGTATGTACAATCTTAGGGAAGATCATGACCTTTAAGCCAAGTTTGCATCTTTAGCTAGAAAAGTCAAGGCACTAGAATTGAAAAAAGTGGTCAATTAAAATCTGTTGAAAACATTATGTGTCAAATATGTGAAACAAATGAACACTCAACCAATATGTGTCCAACCTTGCCTTCTTTTAAGGAATGTTTCCATGAACAAACCCATGCTTTAAACAGTTTCCAAAGACCCAATTATAACTCATACTCGCAAACATACAACCCTGGTTGGAGAAATCACCTAAATTTCAGTTGGAAGAGTGATAATGCATAAACTTCACCACCACAGTTTCAAGCACACCATAATTTCCAAAATTCTTATGGATATGCACCTTCTTATGCTCCACCTCTTAGAAGTAATTTTGAGGAAACTTTGTATGCATTCATTGAAAAGCAAGAGACAATCGATACTCAACTTATTCAAAGCATAACAGATTTTAAAAACACTCTTGTAAAATTCACATCTGCTCTCAGTTTTCAAGAGCAAGGTAAGTTTCCATCTCAACCACAACAAAATCTCAAGGGGCAATACGATGCAAATGCAAGTAGTACTGGAAGTCAACACATGGATCAAGTCAAATCAGTCATCACTCTTTATAGTGGTAAGGTTATTCAAAAACCATTTCTTGAACCTTGTGAGAAAGATGATGAGTCAATCTCTAAGGGTAAGAAAGGGGTTGAATCTGAACATTGCAAAGAAAAGACTGATTCCCCTCCAGCACTTTCATTTTCTCATGCCATGACCAATCAAGAAGAAATCGAGGATGAAAAAGGATTTTTTCCAGCTCACTAGAGTACCGAAGATAAAAGAAAATTTTTGAGCAATGTGCAAAATTTCTATTGGGATGACCTTTACTTATTCAATTATTGTCCTGATCAAATATTTCAAAGATGCTTTCCTGATAATGAGGTAAGTAATTTCATTAAATTTTGTCACTCTAAGGCACGTGGGGATCATTTCTCGTCAAACAAGAGGACTGTAGAAATCTTACAAAGTGGATTTTACTGGCCCACCATATTCAAGGAGTCACATGCATTCCGCAAAAACTGTGAAAATTGTCAAAAGGTGGGATTTATTTCAAAACACAAAGAGTCTTTAGATAATCTTTTGTTGACTCTTAAGTCTCATCATAGTCGAGATATGCATCGTGCAATTCATGAATTGTGAACCATTTTCATAAAGAACATGCTTGGCATAGTCTTGGGAATATGACTAAAAAAAAGACCCTGTTTGCTAGTTTTTAAGAAAACTGG
>NW_011502244.1:0-828 GCF_000495115.2 Populus euphratica
CCTTATCTCTAATACTATTAGTGTATCCTCTAACCTTGACATTTGTTTTTATCATTGTATAATCTTTACATTAATCTTACATCTCAAACTCTTCTTTAACTCATCTTCACCACCATCATCAATGTTGCTGCTGTTGTTGTTGTTGTTCTTATTATTATTATTATTATTTATAATTTATATAGTTAACTTCCCTATGGTGCGACCTCGGTTTTGCCGGGTTATTTATTACTTTGACACTCCTGCACTTGGGATAAGATATCAACACTTTGATCATGTCAAGTTTTTGGTGCTGCTGCCGGGGAGGTAAATTATTGTATAAATTATAATATTTATTTTATTTTCACTTTTCATTTTTTTTTGTATCTAACCTTTGTTTCTTTTATTTTGTTTCCTTATTTTATTTTCTTCCTCCTTTTATTTTCTTCCTACACGTGCATGAGAGTTTGGTTACGTACATTAAGTGGTAGACTTTGTAGGGTATCCTCATCATTTTCAGAAAAATTGATCGAAGAAGATAACCAATCACTTTATAATGAGAATAACCGAGTTAGAACACTTAGAGACCATATAAATCCTGCAAGAATAAGTGCACCTTCACCCTCATGCATAATTTTCCCTCTTAATGCATCTCATTTTAATTTTAAGTTAGGCATTATTCAACTTTTACCTTCTTTTCGTGGCTAAGATCTACAAAATCCATACTTGTATTTGAGAGAATTTGAAGAAGTCTGCAACACCTATAATGACTTAAATTATAGCATGAACACTATCATATTAAAGCTTTTTCCTTTTTCATTAGAAGATAAAGCTAAAACATGGCTACAAAAT
>NW_011502244.1:979-1443 GCF_000495115.2 Populus euphratica
AAAAACCAGGAGAAATATTTTCCTAATATTAGGATATGTATCGGGACTTGCTTAATACTTGCCATCATCATGGTTTTGAAACATGGAGATTGGTTTCATATTTTTATGAAGGGTTAACACCTAAAGATAACCATATGGTGGAATTGATGTGCAATGAAACTTTTAAAAATAAAGACCCTAATGAAGTGATGGAGTACCTAGACTTGCTAGCTAAAAATGCTCAAAATTAAGACACTACAAGTACTTATGAGGCACTAGGTAGGACCACCAGCTAAGACTCGACCTCGTACATCTAGTAGAGGTATGTACAACCTTAGAGAAGATCATGACCTTCAAGCTAAATTTGCATCTTTAGCCAGAAAAGTTGAAACACTAGAATTAAAAAAGAATGGTCAATTAAAATTTGTTCAAGACATTGTGTGTCAAATTTGTGAAACCAATGAACATTCAACCAATGACTGTCC
>NW_011502244.1:2957-3264 GCF_000495115.2 Populus euphratica
TTTCATATGGAGCCTAAGACTTAAAAAGATCATTTTCAAGTCCAAACTGTTGCAACAATAAAAAAAGTCTGAATCTGTCCTCCAGCCCGAGCACTGTTCAGTGTTTAGCCCATATATGGAGTTCTAGAAGTCCAAATGACCTCAATTGTTTACACATAAAATCTGAGATATTTTCCTACAACTTTCATGTTTTCAAGTGGTTCTAGTTCTAACGTTATCAACAATGTTTTGAGCAAATAAGAGAAGGATTGTCACCAAGTCAAGAGTTGGCCACCCACTCATCAATTAGTCATCAAATCAATAGTTC
>NW_011502244.1:3495-23613 GCF_000495115.2 Populus euphratica
ACTACTACTACTGTTATTATTAGTACTATTATTATTATTATTATTATTATTGTTGTTACTACTATTATTATTGTTGTTGTTGTTGTTATTACTATTGTTGTTGTTTATAATTTGTACAATTAACCTCCCTGTGGTTAGATCCCGGTCTTGTCGGGTTATTTATTACTTCGACACTCCTACACTTGGGAGAAGACATCAATCTTTTAGTCGTGTCAGATACCCTACAAAGTTTTTCACTTAATATACGTGACCAAACTCTCATACATGTATAGGAAAAGAATAAAAGAAAGAAAACAAAAAAAAAAAGTTAGATGCAAAGAAAAAAAAAAGAGAATGAAATAAATACTATAATTTATATAAGAATTTACCTCTCAGCAACGACGCCAAAAACTTGACACGACCAAAAGATTGATGTCTTCTCCAAGTGAACAAATATAAAACAAGATCTACACAGTGTTCTAGTTTGGACCAATAGCATCACTTTTCTAAGTTTCACCCTCTCTTTGTCTTCTAAGTTTTAGTAGTTGAACTCATCAATCAGTCATTTGATTTATGTAATAGGCTTGCATTTAAGATGGACATTTACCATAAATTAAAGGTATCTTATGGTATCAGACTTGTTATTATAAAATATGTTTTAGTTAAGGAGTTATTGATACTTCAAATGCAAAATATTGATATAAAACCTCGATAAAAATACATTTCTAAGTAGTTATCAATACTACCGATGATTAGTGAAGAGAAGGCAATTGAGATAAACTTATATGTCAATATCATTCACAAAAATGATCCACAACCTTGGTCACATTATCCAAATTCTCCCAACATTAAACACCTTTTTCGATTATATAAAACATTATATTTTACCCTAAAAATCAAACACCACCATCTTTATTTCAGCTTGAACATCATGCTTTTCAAATAACACAAAGTTCAAGCCATAAAAGGAAATGTCATGAACACAAGGTTTAAGCTATAAAAGGAAATGTCATGAACAATTATCCTCTTAACATTTATCAACACCTTATAAGTGTCTATCTTATAGTACCTCAACTCCTTGAACCATCCAACCATATTTTCCTAAATGGTACAACAAAACATGATACAGTTCACTATTCAAAAATTTGTGACACATGTTTTTTTCATCTTTAGCCTATAAAAATGTTCATGCAACACATCTAAAGTTTTTGCAACCCAATAATTACCCATTAAACCTTGTTGAGGCAAAGATCAAATCTAATTTTTCAAGGCAAAATGACTTATTATATAAGTGTTTTGTAAATTGAAGATTAGGTTTGAGAAATGTGCACAATGGAAACATGTCCTAAGATACCAACAATATTGGAATTGAATCGAATGACACCACAAGGTCAATTATACCTTGATAAGTGAAATTTGATCTTTATCCTAGTAAAGATAACATGTTACTTTACGCAAAACACAAGTTTATTTCATAAATTCACAGCTATTTGCTTTTTAGCATACAAAACACCTATATAATGCTTCAAATAACCCTAATGGATACATATGTAGGCTGATCTGAGTCCACTTACAAAATTGACTCAAGTAAGTAATAATAAAACAAGGACTAAGAAGAAAATAATTAAAGTAATAAAAATCTGAAATAATATCCTAGATATGTTAAAATCAAATTTGTCACCCCTGAAAAGTCCCAAATAGAGTAGGAAATCTTATCTGAATATGAAATTAATTTTCAAGTCTTTAAGGCTGAACTTGAACTGTATTGTCCCTCCCTCTTCAAGAAGATTGGCCCTTAAATCTAGAATAGGATTAATAGTCACTTCATTAGCCTCTTCGTTTAAGCATCCAAAATTCTCTTATTGCTAACACTTTTTTACAACAATATTGCATGGAAATAATGACTAATAAGAATTTCAAATAAGCATGTCATACTAACAATTTGTGTACATACTTTTGAATGATAATCATAGTGGCTCTCCTTTGTTTTTCATTCTTCTAGCATTATATATCTTTTTCCCTTAAAGCTTGTAGTTTATAGGATAATCCTTCTACACTTATCGAACTTCTCATTCTAAAACCCTTAAACCATGACTTAGTTTTTTGCATCATTGAGCTACTAGAATCTTTCTATGTTCCTTTTTCCTTGGTGAATATATAACACAAATAGAGTTTTCGACATGAAAAACATTGATTTAGACTTCAAATTGCAAATCTGACTTTTTTGTTTAGGCTAATCCTGATTAAAAAAAGACATGCAAAAGTGATGAAAATGACTAAACAATAGGTAAATATCCCAAATATGAAGATAATATATACTAGTAGAAATGAAATCAACAAAAATAAAATAAGTTTTGAAAGTTAATGTAAAACAGACCTGTTTCGGCAAGACAAAACCCGATTCTATAACCTAAAAAAACTATATCCAAATGACATCAAATATAATATATTTTGCGATTAGAACCCTAGTAAAATAGAATATAAAGTTTAAGCTGATTTCAAGTTGATTTGATAAATGGACATGAAGCAGCCCTTTTAAAACCATAATTTAGAACCTAGGCGCAACGACGTCTAAATAACTTTAAACTTGATATTTAGTTTGATTTCACACTAAATAACTAAATTTTAAGTTAATTATAATAAGTTTTGATAAGCTATCATGAAACAAATGTATTACAGACCTCTTTTGACCCAAATAACATTTTCTAATTACTTCCTCTTTTTTTTTTTACTCTAAATAGAATACAATAAACATAGAATAATAAGAATAAACACAGGAAAGAAAATAAATATTAACCCCACACAAAATGAAGACAGACAAAGAGAAACTAATGCAAAACAAATAGATAACAAACTCAAGAAGGATATAACTTGATTCCATAGTCTGGTTGTGATACCAACAGATGCAAACCTCTTGATCACATGATTAAGAAACCCCAAACGAAGATGATACTTGCCTAAGATAGCAAAAAATCAATTTTAAGAAGTGATATAATGCAAACATGTTTCAAGGCACTAAATACTATTGGAATTGAATGGAATGACGATACAAGGTCAGTTATACGTGGATAAGTCAAATTTTATCTTTGTCCTAATAATGATAACATGTTGCTTTACACAAAACACAAGTTTATCTCATAAATCCATGGCTACCTGCTTTTAAGGATACAAAATATTTATATAATGCTTCAAATAACCCTCATGGTTACTCATATGTGAGTTGATTTGAGTTAACTTATAAAATAGACCCAAATAAGTAATAATAAAATAAAAAGTAAGAAGAAAATAATAAAAATCCAAAATTAATATCCTAGAAATGCTAGAATCAAATTTTCCACCCCTAATAAGTCCCAAATATATTAGAAAATCTGATTTGAATGTAGAATTATTTTGAAGTCTTTTTACCTTGTCAGTTAATGAAGAAATCTCTTTTATACCTGACAATTTAATTTCCTTCATAAACTAAGAAAATCATTAATCAATCCTTTTTAGCTTAGAAAAGCAGATCTGACAGCTCCCTAGCATCCTTTATTGACTAAAAAACTTCTTCTTTTGTTGATTAATATTTTTCTAAATAATAGAAAAAATAATTAATGAAATTTCCTTGAATTTTAGGAGATATTTTGCTAATTTAAGTCCTTGCAGAATTAGGAAATCAACCTAAAAAAATCTGATTTGATATCAATATCTTAATTAACCGAAATCCCCTGTGGTCCAAACCTATATTCATTAATAAGACCAAATCAAACCCAAAATATATTTCAAATAAATTTTCTATGCTTCCTAAAAACATTTCATGCATAGCTTATCCTAATTTGGCTAAATGATCCATCAAAAGAATTAGGTCAAACCTATCATCCATAAGAACCTTAATATGATCGAATGCATCCCTAGGTAAAAACCCATCATGAAAAACCCAACGCTGCACCATATACTAAGCCTTATCAATAACCAATCTCAAACTCATAATTGAATGCTTACTATAAAGAAACCAAGGCTGATCCTAAACCATAATATTTTGATCGAACCCATCATCCATAAGAACTTTAATCTGATCCAATACATTCATAGGTAAAAACCCGTTATGAAAAATCCATAGGGTAGGCCATATATTGAACCATATTAACAACAAATAACAAAATTAAATGCTTATTATAAGAAATCCAAAGTTGAGCTTAAACCATATCAAAATTGTAAATTATAAGTATCATACAAAAGTAGTAAGTGATGCGGACCTTTTGATCATATGGTCAAGCACCCACATGTAAACAATTCAACTCTCGGAAAGTCAGGTAACATAAAGGTAACTTATACCTAGGCATCAACATTATTGAAATCAAACTTCCACCTTACAAATAGCAATTCGTGAATGAGCAGTATATTGGATTGACGCCACAAAGTCAATTACACTTCATTAAGTATTTTCAGTCCTTTAGAGAACCAATAAAAGGAGAATATCTCACCTACACACTGACACGACTAAAAGATTGATGTCTTCTCCCAAGTGCAGGAGTGTCGAAGTAATAAATAACCCGGCAAGACCGAGGTCGAACCACACGAAGGTTAATTGTACAAATTACAAATAACAATAATACAACAACATAGTAGTAGTAGTAGTAGTAGTAGTAGTAGTAGTAGTAGTAGTAGTAGTAGTAGTAGTAGTAGTAGTAGTAGTAGTAGTAGTAGTAGTAGTACTAATAATAATAATAATAAAGAAATAGAAGAAGAAGAAGAAGATGAGAACTTTGAGATGGAATATTAATGTAACGATTAAACAATGATAATAACAAATGTCAAGGTTAGAGGTTCCACTAATGGTATATCAAACAAGTATAGTATAAACTCTTATTATTGAATTGGAAACCACACACAAAGGAGGTTCCAATCAGATTATATATTGTTAACATGATTACATTAGTCATCTTATTCAATTAATGCTAATACTTGTAAATCTCGTCAAGCATTCATGATTACTAACTTTGTTAACAACAAATCAAGTTCTTTTCATAGCTCAGGTGTCGGTTATACCATACATTATGGGCTATGAAAGTACCAAGCATTTGTTGTACCAAGTGTTATACAACACAAATCAAGATTAGTCATTTAACAAGCAAAGTATTAAAGAGTGAACAAGATAACAAATATAAAACATGTTAATATCAAACATTAAAGTCCATATTAAGTTTACATTATACTTATTCTCACACCATTAGTGTAACCTTTTCACCTTGACATAACTAACTTAGCTAGACATAATGAAAGAAAGAAAAATAGATAAACAAAATAACAACATAAAAGTTAACTAAGTAAAGGAAAGGAAATGAAAGGCATAAACTTAATATTAATGAAAACAAAGCATAAAAAATACAAAGAGAGAAAGGAAGAGCATGATCTTGATCTGAACACCAAGATGCCTAAATGCATGGCAAATGCCTCCTTTTATAGGCCAAAATTGGGAACTATTGATTTGATGACTAATTGATAAGTGGGTGACCAACTTTTGACTTGGTGACAATCCTTATCTTCTCTTGTCTGCCCAAAACGTCATTGATAACGTCAAAACTGGAGCCAGTTGCAAACATGAAAGTTGTAGGCAATTGTCTCAGCTTTCTTGTGTAAAAAATTCAGCTCATTTGGACTTCTAGAACTCCAGATATGGCCAAAATAACAACATGTTGTGGCAAAACTAAGTAATTTTTTTCAATAATGTAAAAAAATAAATTGCATTACTTATGAACATAAGTGTTTTTATATGACCTAATCTGAAATAAACTCAAATAGACCTCTTTTATAAACTTATATGACGCCCACTTATAATTAGACCAAAAACCCTTAGTGTTTAAGCCTAAAATATAAAACTAAAATCAATAGGTTTGATGGCTACCACACAAATATAGAGAAAATTAGCATAAGATTGTATAACCCTAGTTTAAAAGTCATTAAGGCTGAAATAAACTTCTTTGTAGGTGTAAGAATGTTTGTCACCCTTAAAACTCCCATGTTAACTAGGAAAACCTTATTTGATTTGGTCTTTGATGTTATCACCCCTATGTTTCCTTGTTTAGCTTGGATTTCCTAGTAAGACTTGGACAAATAACAATGCAAATTTTCTCTTTCAGTTGTTAACTTATAGTTTTCCTTCCTTAGCTAGGAGTGATAAGGATAAGCCCAAAACCAAGATTAATCATGCCAACGACCTAGAGGTATTAATTGGGCCAATTACAAGAGTTAGGGCAAAAAAGCTCAAAGAAGCATTGAATAGGCTTGCATAGAATATATGGAGCAAGATGGACCTAAAGGAGCTTAGGAGATCTAAGGAGCATGAAGGACAACCTTTAATTCATTTCATTTAGGTCCATGAAGAGCCCAATTTGTAAGGAAAAGAGGGTTGATGGTCTGACCTTATAACAACCTTGTTAGGCTTGTTTTTCCTAATACTACAAGGATAGAAATCAGCAATTTTTTTTCCTATTTAAGTAAGGAACTCAGCCAACTTTTGTTCCTAAAAAGAGAAGGATTATTTAATGTTTTTCCTAACCTAAGATGGAAAGTAATTAAATCAGCAATAAAGGAGGAAATTTAATTTGTTATTTGTCCAAGCTATACAAGGAAATTCAAACTAATCAAGGAAAAGAAAAGGGCGGCAACAATGAAAAAAAATCAGATTAATTAACTTTTATTTTCTCAAGTTATATTCGACAAAACAACACTAAACTTTGTGTTATTTTTATTTATTTATGTTTTGGATTATATTTGGGATTAATTATAAGTGGACCTCATATAAGTCCATATAAGGGGTCTATTAGGGTTTATTTTAGTTTGGAGTTAGTATAATGGTTCTATAAAAAACTAAAAAATAACTTATAAAAAAAAATTGATTTCATGGTGTTGTCTCTATACTTCTCATTCACAAATCAATATTTTTCGGGTAGGGGTTTTCATTTTCAATAGCGCTGGTGCCTAGTACAAGTCATCTTTGTGTCACACTCCTATCAAACCTAATTTACTTGGTTTTTCAAGAATTGATGTCTATGTGTGTGGATTCTATGACCACGTAATCACAAGGTTTGCACAATTTAGTATCAAAGCTTGACTCCATTAATCAGGTTATATCCTTTTAAAATTTTTGTTTATTGTTGTTTCCGTAAAAAATCCTTAATGAACAATTTCTTTTTCTCCTTGAATTTGTAGTGCTTGACCGCTTTTTATGATCGGCTTGTTTTAACTCGCAAGTGCACGAGTGTGCGATGTAGCAATTAACTCGGTAAGATCGAGGTCATATCCACAGAGAGCTAGATCTGGAAATTAAGATAAGTAAAACAAAAAAAAACTCAAGAGAAATTAAATTAACAATAACTTGGTTGAAAATAATTGATGGATTTGTTTTTAAAGATAAAAAAAAAATGTAAATAGATTTTAAATGACAAGAAAAGTAAGTCTTGGTCCAAATCAATTTTAATGGTGATGTATTGGTGATTTCTTCAACATATATAAGATAACTCAACCTAATATCAACGATGGTGATATTAGATCAGAAGATATTACAATGAAGATTAGAAAGATGAAGATTGATTATTGCTTAAGAATGAACAAGTACTTTCATATTAAGTAAGACATTGAATCAAGCAATCTCTATACCAAAACTAAAGTTTGTGCATAAAAATTCAAGATTATAACATTACCTAAATGATTTCTAAAATTTCTTTACAATAATAAATCATTCATGAAGAAAATAAGAAGATAAACATTAAGATTCCTGATTATATATAAGAACTCACCTCAATCACCATTATCCTTGATTTGGATCCAAGAAAGAGTTTAGCCAACCATGATTATATATAAGAACACTTCAATAAACATGAAAGAACTTGAATCCAACTGAAATAATAAGTTTTACAAACTAAAGAACCGAAATCTATAAAGAAGAACACAATACAATTTCAGAAAAAATTCGGACACAAATCTGACGCTAACGTTCGACAGCAATTCGACCCCTTTAGAAGCTTTTTTTTCGAGAAGTCTATTAGAGACATATTTATAGGCAATTCGGTCACCTTTCCAGATCATTAAAGAACAACGCATTTGGACACCTGAGTCAAAAGTTATGGGCAAAACACCGAAAGGTGTTCTGAAAAATCAAATCAAGACAGCTTTACAACTACTTTGGTGCACGTTTTTCTTCCTCATTTATGAGGTGTCTCCTTCTTCTTTTTGACCCAAAATAATGTTAAAATATCCCCTCCAGCTTTCCATCCATGTGCTTGCCTTCTTGGATCAATGGATTACCCAAAATAAATCAATTGTTATTTGTTGTGTGGACATGTAAGATCATGGATTGTGTTTGGGTTGATTTGAAGGTTGATTTGGTGTTGATTTAGGGCTGATTTGGGTCTGATTTTTGGGCTGAATTTGAGCATCAAATAAGTATACAAATGTACTTATTATTTGGGCTAAGATTGACATTGAAACCTTGAGTGTTTAATGGTTGAAGTTTGCACACAACATAAGGCAAGTTTGGGCTTGAAATAAATCATATGATATTCTTTTCTAGAATTGGAATAGAATTGATTTTTGGGACAAATTTGGAGCACTTATTTGAACCAAGATTTGCTTCATTCTTCAACTAAATGTCTCTTCAATTCTTTGTTCTGAATTCCGACGTTGAATTTTGTGAATTAATTCATTTAAGCTCCAAAAACCTATCGAAACATTAAAACAAACTTCATTACTAAAAAAAACACATCAATTATTATAAAAACAACCAAATAAAAACAATAAATACATATGTAAAATAAGAGACTTAATGACACTTTTGATGCACAATCATGTAGTATATAAAAAAAATTGTTATTTCATTATGTTATTGTTCAAAATATATTAGTAGCATAAAAAAATATATAAAAAAGGAAAAGAAAAAAACAAATTGTTCAAAATGATGTTTATTGGTTTTTGCCACAAAAAAACTAAAAAAGAAATAATTAGATAAAATAAAATCCGAATTAACTCAAATTTTATACTATGATTAATAAGCTCTTGATCACTCCACATATTCATTTTGGAGTCAATTAGATATTGTTGACTTTGGTTTTCAATTTCAGGTCTCATCGGGTCTAACTCATAATGTTTTTGCATCAGTATATTAAATCTTCACGTAAATTACTTGAATTTTATATTCTATCTATATGGATTGAAATCACACTATATCTGAAATTATAACTTAATTTGACATCATTTACTTTAGTTTTTAGATTCGCACTTAACTTGTCATAATCGAGTCTATTTGAAATTCACTTTCTTTATGTTATTTTCATTTCTTGCAGTACATTCTCAACATATCAAACATATTTCGGTGTTGTTTCATCATTTTGCATATTTCATTTATGTTTTTATTCGAGTCTTCAATTTCATTCATATTTCGGATAGATTTGCTTGCTACTCACGAGATTTTCATCACAATTTTGTTTTGATTGTTTTATGGTTTTTATTGCTTGTGATGAGAACCTTGTGATCACATGGAAACTAATTTAAAGGTAGAATTTATTCTGAAGTCTTCTTTCCTTTTTTGTAAATAGGATAAATAAGGAATCTTGATAAGAAAAAGATTTTAAAATATTTATGAATCCTTACCACACATGAAAACTATGTTGCAACCCATTAAAGATCTTTAGAGAATTAGAAGATTCCTAAAATAAGCTGCTATTTTACATTATGTATGAATCCATTCTTAAGTCTGTCACACACGTTCCTCATCACAAAATTCATTCTTTCCATCATCTTTGTCGTGGCTTGCATATGGAATTGAAGTTCTGCATTGGGAGGGGGTGAAGCCTGCCGTAAATCTGGATAGTTACACATTTTACGTCAAAATTCAAAATTCACCTTACCTAGATCGTATTACTTTTGAAATTGAATATGATGCATCAGGTATTGTTAGAGGAGTTGTGTTTATGTAAGATAGGAGGCCCGTTGCATATTTTAGCAAAAAACTTAAAGGGGTAGCCTTGAATTACTCTACATATGGGCTCTATGTCTAGGTAAGCACTTTAGAGATGTGGCAGCATTACCTGTAGCCCAAGAAGTTTGTTATTCTGATCATGAATCATTGAAGCACTTAAAAGGGTAAGGTAAGCTATGTAGGAGACATGCTAAATGGGTGGAATTTACATCAAAATCCAAAATCCTCCATGTTCCATCCTTTTTAGGCATAAGTAGCACGGGTATAGCACATGAGCTCATACTCTCACAAATGTAGCCCTTTTCCATCAGCTCATCAACTTGCCTTTGAAGCTCTTTCGTCTCCTCGGGATTGCTTCTATAGGCTAGTCAGTTAGGAATTGAACCTCCAGGTACGAAATCAATCTGATGCTCTATCCCCCTCAATGGTAGTAATCTACTAGGAGTATCATTGGAGAACACATCATCAAACTCTATAATAAAGCAATAGCAACACTAGGCACAATATGAACAAGATCATTAGTATTAAAGTAAGCCTCATTGGCTTGTTAGTGAAAAATGCAGATCTGACCTCACCCTCTCTAGCATAAAATTTGGGTTGTTTCTTTAGTTTTTCCACACAATTCTCATCACCTGTTGTGCCGTGAATGATTTAAAAATCGGCAACAATGAATCTGATGAAAATGGATGAAGGATGGGTCTGGTTGTATTGTCTTTCTTTTGGTGTTTAGGCTAGATTATAGTATTTTTAAGGTAAATAAAATGGAGGATAAACTAGAGTGATACTTTGATAAGTCGATCTGGACGCCTCAAAGATCAATCTAGGATTTTGACGCCACACTCTTTGTGATTGAAGAGTGATAAGTCAGGTAGGGTTCTTCACAAATCAATTTGGAAGAATAACTCTTAATTCTCGGAATTAAGTTCAAATATTGGCCAAAAGTTGTTTATTACATATTCTGATGCCATATTTATAATGGAACATCCCTCCACACTTAGGAAAATTCAACATGACAGAAATCAAGCCCAAAACTTGGACTTTGACAAAGTAACCAGACAAATTACACTAGCACACATTTTCTGACTTTAATTGAAACATAAACAGACCGAATTTAAAATGGCTATAACTTCTTGCACAAAAGTCCAATGCAATCATGGTTGGACAATCTGGAAAGATCACGTTCTGAACTTGAAATCCACCTAGATTAGTCTTGTTTTCACATGCAATGGATGACTTCAAATTCGGGTTCAAATTTATCTACTGTTCTGACGTAAACAGCATCAATTTCTTAACTTATTTGCATTATCAACCCAAATTCAAGTAGTCCAGCATCAAAAGAACCATTAAGGGCTCTTCCCATCTTTAAGCTCCAATTGTAGGCAAATAAGCACCCTTGAACCAATTTGAAACTGATTGCCAAATTTTAACTCCGACGCAGCTTCAATCATTCCAATCTGACTCGTCAAGGTCCTTTGTAGTTGTTTCGCTCTCGCTCTTGTCATTGGACCATCTGAATCCTCTTGCATATTTGATTTACCTTTACGAGATGGATTATCATTCCCATGATGCACATCATCAGCCCCGGGTTGATAATGATTTGTCCTCAAATCATAATCGTCGTCATCATCCAAGTATGGAGTCAAGTCTTTCACATTAAAAGTAGCTGATACATTGTAATCACCAGGAAGATCTACCTTATACGCATTATCATTCACCTTCTCTATAATCCGAAATGGACCATCAGCTCTTGGCATCAACTTGGACTTGCGTTTGCTTGGAAATCTGCCCTTACTAAGATGAATCCAAACAAGATCACCAGGTTCAAACCTAACCATTTTCCGCCCCTTGTTAGCTTGTTTAGCATACTTTGTTGTTTTCTCCTCAATATGTAATCGAACCTGCTCATGTAGTTTCTTCATCAATTCTGCCTTTCTAATTCCATCCATAGATGTCCTCTCATCAATTGGAATATGAACAAGATCAATAGGAACACAAGGATTAAAGCCATACACGACCTCAAATGGTGAAAATTTTGTAGCCCCATGCACACTACGATTATATGCAAACTCCACAATAGGCAAACAAGTATCCCAACTCTTCAAATTCTTATGTATAACAGCTCGTAACAAAGAAGATAAAGTTCGGTTTACTACCTCAGTTTGTCCATCAGTTTGTGGATGACATGCCGTACTGAAAAGTAACTTCGTTCCTAGCTTCCTCCAAAGAGTCTTCCAAAAGTAGCTTAAGAACTTTGTATCACGATCAGAGACAATGCTTTTAGGAACTCCATGCAAACGAACAATCTCTTGAAAGAACAAATCAGCTACATGTACAGCATCGTCAGTTTTGTTGCAAGGAATGAAATGGGACATTTTGGAGAATCGATCAACCACAACCATTATTGAATCCTTTCCACGCTGTGTTCTCGGTAACCCCAGTACAAAGTCCATGCTAACATCCATCCACGGTTGCTCTGGAATAGGCAACGGCATATACAGCCCATATGCATTCTCTTTACCCTTAGCTTTCTTGCAAATAGCACATCTCTCAATCACCTTGTGCACATCCCGTAACATGCTAGGCCAAAAGAAATGTTCTTTCAGCAACTCATAAGTCTTCTTCTCCCCAAAATGACCACTAAGACCACCACCATGAGCCTCTCGCACAAGCAACTCCCGTAATGAACCTGAAGGAATACACATTCTGCCCATTTTGAACAAGTAACCTTCATGCATAAAGAACCCATCACAAGCTCCCTTTGCACATTCGGTAACCACATTAGCAAAGTAGGAATCATTAGCGTATTGATCCTTCACTTGTTCAAAACCCATCAGCCTTGCATTCAACATAGAGATCAGTGCATACCTCCTAGAAAGAGCATCAGCAACCACATTAACTTGCCCTTTCTTGTACTTTATGACATAAGGAAATGACTCCATAAACTCCACCCATTTAGCATGTCTTCGATTCAGCTTGCTTTGCCCCTTAAGATACTTCAAGGATTCATGATCAGTATGAATAACGAATTCTTTTGGCAACAAGTAGTGCTGCCATACCTCCAGAGCTCGAATCAAAGCATAGAACTCCTTGTCATAAATAGAGTAGTTCAAACGTGCTCCATTTAACTTTTCACTGAAGAATGCAATCGGCCTCTTTTCTTGCATCAAAACAGCCCCAATTCCAACTCCGGAAGCATCACACTCTATTTCAAATGTTTTAGCAAAGTCTGGAAGTGCTAAAACTGGAGCAGTACACAACTTTTCTTTAATTAGCTCAAAAGCTTTCTGAGCATCTGCACTCCATCTAAACTCGTTTCCTTTTTTCAAGCATTCTGTCATAGGAGCAACAATAGAGCTGAAATCTTTCACAAATCGCCTGTAGAAAGAAGCTAAACCATGAAAACTCCTCACATCAGCGATACTAGCAGGTTTTGGCCAGTCCCGAATTGCCTCAATTTTCTCCTCATCAACCTTAACTCCCTTGCTAGAGATAATATATCCAAGAAACACGACACTTTCTTTACAGAAGTAACACTTTGTGAGTTTCCCATACAACTTAGAATCTCGCAAAGTTTCAAACACAACTCTAAGATGCTTCACATGATCATCAAAGGTCTTGCTATACACTAGGATATCGTCAAAATATACTACAACAAACAGCCCAATATACTTCCTCAAAACATGATTCATAAGCCTCATAAATGTACTAGGCGCATTAGATAACCCAAACGGCATTACCATCCATTCATATAACCCCTGTTTAGTTTTAAATGCTGTTTTCCATTCATCTCCCTCTTTCATTCTAATTTGGTGATAACCACTCATCAAATCGACTTTAGAAAACAATGCAGCACCATGCAACTCATCAAGCAAATCATCAAGTCTGGGTATAGGAAATCGATACTTAACTGTTATTTTGTTGATAGCACGGCTGTCCATACACATCCTCATGGTACCATCTTTCTTTGGTACAAGCAAAGTAGGTACGGAACATGGACTAAGTGATTCTCGAACATAGCCCTTCTCTACAAGCTCACCAACCTGCCTTTGAATCTCTTTTGCTTCCGCTGGATTACATCTGTATGCTGGTCTATTAGGAAGTGAAGCTCCCGGCACCAAATCAATTTGATGCTCAATTCCACGAATAGGCGGTAACCCTTTAGGTAATTCATCTGGAAACACATCTTTAAATTCTTCTAGCAATTCCTTAATCTGTGTTGGTAAGTCCAGTCCTTCTACTTGTAGCAATTGCTTTGCCCAGATCATGAAAACAACCCCCGTCGAAGCTAATGCCTGTTTGATATCGCCTTTTTTGGCTAACAACAGCCCCTTACGTGATTGCACCTCCTTTTGTTGGCTTCGTAACTGATCCTCTCTAACCTGTTGAGAACTCAATGGTAACAAGTTCACCTTCTTTCCATTCAGCATGAAAGAATAAGTGTTCTTTCGTCCATTGTAGGTCACATCCTTATCAAACTGCCATGGACGACCCAGTAACAAATGGCTAGCTGACATCGGCGCAACGTCACACAAAACCTCGTCATGATAGGTTTTAATGGAAAAGGGCACAAGAACTTGCTTTGTCACCCGAATCTCCCCATTCTCATTCAGCCATCGCAAACTATACGGTCTGGGATGTGGAATGGTAGTTAAGCCCAATTTCTCCACCAAGGTAGTTGACGCAACATTAGTGCAACTTCCATTATCAATGATCATCCCACACACCTTATCTCGAATCTGACATCGAGTATGAAAGATGTTCTCACGTTGCTCAGCACTAACATCAACTTGTGCATTTAGAACCCGTTGCACAACCAACAAATCTCCCTTCACTGGTTCGAAATCCTCTTCCTGTTCCATTTGTGCCTCATCTTCATCTTCAGTTTCAGCCTCATCTCCACTGATCAGCTCTCCATGATCCCCATGCAATATCATTACCCTTTTATTTGGACATTCTGAAGCAATGTGCCCATGTCCTAAGCACTTGAAGCACTTGATGTCTCGTGACCTCCTTGGATGTGGAGGTTCTGTCACCTTCTCCTTTCCCTTTAAAGAATCAGAACTGGTATTCCCCTTGCTGACCTCCACCTTCTCATCTCGTTTAGGTGTGCTCCATGTTCGAGTAGGCGTAGATCTGTCCCTTGTCGTACTTGACGTAGTTACACTAGTTCGGACACCTCCTCGTTTCTGCTGCCTCTCTACACGACTTGCAAGCTTTATAACATCCTCAAGGAAGATGTACGGTTGCAATTCAACCACATTAGCTATATCCTTCCTCAACCCTCCAAGAAATCTAGCTATTGTTTGTTCTTGGGGTTCCATCAATTCACATCGAATCTGTAGCAACTCAAACTCTTTCACATACTCTTCCACGCTTAAAGATCCTTGTCGCAAAGTCTGAAGTCTGATGTATAGCTCTTGTTTATAGTAATCAGGAACAAATCTCTTCTTCATCACTCTTTTCATAGTTGCCCACGTTCTAATCTCCTCTTCTCCATCCCTTCTCCTCTGAATCTTTAAGTTTTCCCACCATAAAAGAGCATAATCTGTAAACTCAAGTGCTGCCACCTTGCACTTCCTTTCTTCAGAATATTCATACCATTCGAACACCTTTTCAACCTTCTGAATCCATTCCAAGTATTCCTCAGGTGAACTACTTCCTCGAAACGGTGGAATCTTAAGTTTGAGACCACTAGGAGGATTATTATTCTGTCTTCTTGGTCTGCCCCTGTCGTCGGCCTCATCATCCCCATTTGGATCTCCATCAGCTTCTACAAAATCATTTCGTGGCACCCTAAGTGCTTGCCTCTGCTGGGGTTGCAAATTATTTCTTTGCATCATTTGCATAAGGGTATGCAACTGTTCACGAATTCCAGTCATTTCATCCCGAATCTCAGCATGAGATCGTTGTAAGCCCATAACCTGTGCCTGTTCTAAACTTAACCCTCTTGGCAAATCTTCTTTATCTCCAGCCATAACTAAGTTTATCAATTGCAATTCCAGCAAGCCTTTCTTCTGTTTCTAGCTCTTGCCTTAGATCGCAACTGATGCTCTGATACCAGATGTTGTGCCGTGAATGATTCAAAAATCGGCAACAATGAATCTGACGAAAATGGATGAAGGATGGGTCTGGTTGTATTGTCTTTCTTCTGGTGTTTAGGCTAGATTATAGTATTTTTAAGGTAAATAAAATGGAGGATAAACTAGAGTGATACTTTGATAAGTCGATCTGGACGCCACAAAGATCAATCTAGGATTTTGACGCCACACTCTTTGTGATTGAAGAGTGATAAGTCAGGTAGGGTTCTTCACAAATCAATTTGGAAGAATAACTCTTAATTCTCGGAATTAAGTTCAAATATTGGCCAAAAGTTGTTTATTACATATTCTGATGCCATATTTATAATGGAACATCCCTCCACACTTAGGAAAATTCAACATGACAGAAATCAAGCCCAAAACTTGGACTTTGACAAAGTAACCAGACAAATTACACTAGCACACATTTTCTGACTTTAATTGAAACATAAACAGACCGAATTTAAAATGGCTATAACTTCTTGCACAAAAGTCCAATGCAATCATGGTTGGACAATCTGGAAAGATCACGTTCTGAACTTGAAATCCACCTAGATTAGTCTTGTTTTCACATGCAATGGATGACTTCAAATTCGGGTTCAAATTTATCTACTGTTCTGACGTAAACAGCATCAATTTCTTAACTTATTTGCATTATCAACCCAAATTCAAGTAGTCCAGCATCAAAAGAACCATTAAGGGCTCTTCCCATCTTTAAGCTCCAATTGTAGGCAAATAAGCACCCTTGAACCAATTTGAAACTGATTGCCAAATTTTAACTCCGACGCAGCTTCAATCATTCCAATCTGACTCGTCAAGGTCCTTTGTAGTTGTTTCGCTCTTGCTCTTGTCATTGGACCATCTGAATCCTCTTGCATATTTGATTTACCTTTACGAGATGGATTATCATTCCCATGATGCACATCATCACCCTTCCTGACTTTCTTCACTCCTCTTGTCTTACCTCCACTCTCGGCTAGATTTGAGTGTTTTTGAGTTATGGTCGAAAGGTTTGATTTGTTTGGACTATTGGTCGAATACTTGTTTGTGTTTAGATGGGTGGCTAAATGGGTTGTAGTGGTTTGGGTTCTAGCCAAAACTAATCGTCTTCTCTCCCCTGTTCCTCACCTTTCATGCAGCCCCTTAATCCTAGAAACAAAAGGAAAAGGTAGCCACCCATGTTGTTTCCAAGTTGTAGTAGGATTCTTTTGTTTCCTTTGTTGTTCTCACCTCATGGTTCAAATAAGATTATATTGGACCCCTCTTGCATATGGATAAGATGTACTAGGGTCTCCTTTTGATACTCTAATGGAACTTTCAATTCTGACTTGGTCAAAACATTTAAAACCAATGCATTCAATGCCTCTTTCAATGGCCGAGTCATTGGACCATTTGGAACATGTAATGGGTCCTTGCTGGTGTTTCTGGGTTGGTCCACATCACTTAGGATGCCATAAAATGATATTGTAGAAGCTTATGGTGATCCAAACGGGGATGATGAGGCCGACGAGAGGGGCAGACTAAGAAGGCAGAATAATAATCCTTCTAGTGGTCTTAATCTTAAGATTCCACTGTTTCAAGGAAGTAGTTCACCCGAGGAATACTTGGAATGGATTCAGAATGTTGAAAAGGTGTTTGAGTTTACATATTATGCACTTTTATGGTGGGAAAACTTAAAGATTCAGAGGAGAAGGAATGGAGAAGAGGAGATTACAATGTGGGCAACTATGAAAAGAGTGATGAAGAAGAGATTTGTTCCTGATTACTATAAACAAGAGCTATACATCAGACTTTAGACTTCAAACTTTCCGACAAGGATCTTTAAACATGGAAGAGTATGTGAAAGAGATTGAGTTGTTGCTGATTCAATGTGAATTGATGGAACCCCAAGAGCAAACAATAGCTAGATTTCATGGAGGGTGGAGGAAGGATATAGCTAATGTTTTTGAATTGCAACCGTGCATCTTCCTTGAGGATGTTATAAAGCTTGCAAGTCGTGTAGAGAGGCAGCACAAACGAGGAGGTGTCCGAACTAGTGTAACTACGTCAAGTACGACAAGGGACAGATCTACGCCTACTCGAACATGGAGCACACCTAAACGAGATGAGAAGGAAAACGAACATAGAGCTCATGTAAACGAGATGAGAAGGTGGAGTTTAGCAAGGGGAATACCAGTTCTGATTATTTGAAGGGAAAGGAGAAGGTGACAGAACCTCAACATCCTAGGAGGTCTCAACATCAAGTGCTTCAAGTGCTTAAGACATAGGCACATTGCTTTAGAATGTCCAAATAAAAGGGTGATGATTTTGCATGGGGATCATGGAGAGCTGATCAGTGGAGATGAGTTTGAAACTGAAGATGAAGATGTACAAGTGGCTGAACAGGAAGAGGATTTCAAACCATTAAAGGGAGATTTGTTGGTTTTACAACGGGTTCTAAATGCACAAATTGATGTTAGTGATAAGCAATGCGAGAACATCTTTCATACTCAATGTCAAATTCGAGATAAGGTGTGTGGGATGATCATTGATAATGTTGCGTCAACTACCTTGGTGGAGAAATTGGGTTTAACTACCATTCTACATCCCAGACTATATAGTTTGCAATGGCTGAATGAGAATGGGGAGATTTGGTTGACAAAACAAGTTCGTGTACCTTTTCTATTAAAACATATCATGATGAGGTTTTGTGTGATGTTGCGTCGATGTAGCTAGCCATTTTTTGTTGGGTCGTCCATGGTACTTTTTTAAGGATGTGACCTACAATGGACGAAAGAACACATATTCTTTTATGCTGAATGGAAAGAAGGTGAACTTGTTACTGATGCGAACCTCGTGATCACATGGTCACGCAACCCACACGCAAAGATGCCAATTCCCGGAAAGCCAAGTAAATCAGGTTTGATAGGAGTGTGACACAAAGATAACTTGTACCTAGGCACCAGCACTATTGAAAACAGAAACCCCCACCCAACGAATATTGATTCGCGAACGAGAAGTATAAGGATGACGCCACGAAGTCAGTTGTTCTTCGATAAGTCGTTTTCAGTTCTTTAGAGAACCAAGGAAGGGAGATTATCCCACCAACACACAATAAGTGCAGCAAAGAAGTTTTATTAATCTGAAAATTGCGTAACCCTTACATGTTTGGGTTATGCCTTTATTTATACTGAATTTGAACTTAAAGAAACCCTAATGGACCTCCCTTAGGTGGACTTATATGTAGCCCACTTACAATTGACCCAAATAAGTAATAATAACCCAAAAACTAAGAAGAAAATACTAAAAATACTAAAAATCCGAAAATACCATCCTAAATAAGCTAGAATCAGATTTGTCACCCTTAACAAATCCTAAACAAAATTGGAAAAATCTGATTTGGAAAATTTGTGTTGTTGCCCCCTTTGATGTTCTTGATTAGCTTGGAATTCCTTGTTTAACTTGGACAAATAAGAAAACAAATTTCCTCCTTTGTTGCTGATTTAATTACTTTCCTTCCTAAGTGAGGAAAAGCATTAAATAGTCCTCCCCTCTATAGGAATAAGATTTGGCCAACTTCCTTACTTAGTTAGGAGAATAAATTGCTGACTCTTTATCCTTGTAGTATTAGAAAAGACAAGCCTAACAAGGCTGGTATTGGGCCGGACACATCAACCCCTTGTTCCACATGAATTGGGCTCTTCTTGGACCTGAACAAAATGAATTAAAGGCTGTTCTTCATGCTCCTTAAATGTTCCAAGCCTCTCTAGGTCCATTTTGTTCCATATATTCTGAACAAGCCCATTCAATGCTTCTTTAAGCTTCTTAGCCCTAGCTCTTGTGATTGGCCCAATTGGCACCTCCAATGGGTTGTTGGCATGATTATGCTTGGTGTTAGGCTGATCCGCATCAGTTACCATTGAGTTATCAACAGGTTAGAGAAGATCAATTACGAAGCCAACAAAAGGAGGTGAAATCACATAAGGGGCTGTTGTTAGCCAAAAAAGAAGACATCAAATGATGCGGATCAGCCCATCACCAAGCATAATCATACCAACAATCCATTGGAGGTGCCAATTAGGCCAATCACAAGAGCTAGGGCAAAGAAGCTTAAAGAAACATTGAATG
>NW_011502173.1:0-2971 GCF_000495115.2 Populus euphratica
CTCTGCACGTTTGAATCTCTGACGTGAAAAATAGAGAATTCTGCCGTGAGCAGCATTCTGACCCAATTTTTGCACCGAAAAAATTCTATTGTCGTCACGATTTTTCTGGTTCATTCTTAGGGTACTCCCAGTCATATCAGTGAAAAATAGAGAATTCTGCCGTGACCAGCATTCTGACCCAAGTTTTGCATCGAAAAAATTCTATTGTCGTCACGATTTTTCTGGTTCATTCTTAGGGTACTCCCAGTCATATCAGGATGCTCGACATTTGTCAGTTTTTTTGAATCAGATCAGGAGACCCTTTTTGATCGACGAGATCGCGGCCCAATTCTGTCCTATAAAATGATTATATCTCACCTTAAATCCCTGTCAAAATTGTAATCCTACACGCATAGATGAATTTTGGTTTTTGAATTTCTCGATTTCAATATCAGAAGCTCAAGCTCTGCACGTTTGAATCTCTGATGTGAAAATAGAGGATTCTGTCACAAGCAGGATTTTGACCCAAGTTTGCGGGACCCAGGACTGAATCGAAAAGTGTTAAAATGAGGGATTTAATTGAAGAAGGATATGGAAAGCTGGAGAGGGGGCGTGGATCATCATAAATGAAAGGATTTTTACCACACCGATTAAGGAAAATAAGACTTTGCAGCTGCACCCTGCATCTGATTGCTTTCCCTTTTTCTCTACAGTTTTTCCTTTCTCATCGCCTCTGATTATTGGAGCTAAAGACCACATTTTTGTTGCCTCATTTCAAAGGGAGCAGCTGGCCCTATGGAAGGAAAGAAAAGAGCCACACCATTGATTAGTACTTAAAAGTGCATTTTTATCATGGTTTTATATCATCATTTTGCACTTGAAGTATCAATAACTCCTTAACTAAAATATGTTTTATAATAATGTATCTAATAATATAAGATACCTATAATTTGTGGTAAATGTCTATTTTTAATGCAGGTCTATCACATAAATGAAAGGATTGATTGATGACTTGAAGAACTTAAATTGCATGGATAAAGAGATGGTCAAACTTAGAGAAGAGATGTCGGTGCAATCCAAACCGGAACACTGTTCGGTAATTGGGCCATATCTGGAGCTACAGAGCTCAGATTTAGGTCCAATTTATATGGATGGAAAGGTAAGACATAGGCCTACAACTTTCATATGGAGCCCAAGATCTGAAAAGGCTATTATCAAGTCCAAATTGTAGCAACAACAAAGAAGCCCGAATTTGTCTTCCAGCCCGAGCACTGTTCGGTATTTTGGCCATATCTGGAGTTCTAGAAGTCCAAATGAGCTGAAGTTTTTACACAAGAAAGCTGAGATAATTGCCTACAACTTTCATGTTTGCACCTGGCTCCAGGTTTGACGTTATCAATGACGTTTTGGGCAGACAAGAGAAGATAAGGATTGTCACCAAGTCAAAAGTTGGCCACCCACTTATCAATTAGTCATCAAATCAATAGTTCCCAATTTTGGCCTATAAAAGGAGGCATTTGCCATGCATTTAGGCATCTGGGTGTTCAGATCAAGATCATGCTCTTCCTTTCTCTCTTTGTATTTTTTGTAATGTTTATGCTTTCCTTTCATTAATATCAAGTTTATGCTTTTCATTTCCTTTCTTTTACTTAGTTAGCTTTTATGTTCTTATTTTGTTTATCTATTTTTCTTTCTTTCATTATGTCTAGCTAAGTTAATTATGTCAAGGTGAAAAGGTTACACTAATGGTGTGAGAATAAGTATAATGTAAACTTAATATGGACTTTAATGTTTGATACTAACATGTTTTATATTTGTTATCTTGTTCACTCTTTAATACTTTGCTTGTTAAATGACTAATCTTGATTTATGTTGTATAACACTTGGTACAACAAATGCTTGGCACTTTCATAGCCCATAATGTATGGTATAACCAACACCTGAGCTATGAAAGGAACTTGATTTGTTGTTAACATAAGTTATAATCATGAATGCTTGACGAGATTTACAAGTATTAGCATTAATTGAATAAGATGACTAATGTAATCATGTTAACAATATATAATCTGATTGGAACCTCCTTTGTGTGTGGTTTTCAATTCAATAATAAGAGTTTATACTATACTTGTTTGATATACCATTAGTGGAACCTCTAACCTTGACATTTGTTATTATTATTGTTTAATCCTTATATTAATTTTCCATCTCCAAGTTATCATCATCTTCTTCTTCTTCTCTTTCTTTATTATTATTATTATTATTACTACTACTATTACTACTACTACTACTACTACTACTACTACTACTATTATTATTATTATTATTATTATTATTATTATTATTAGTATTAGTACTACTATTATTATTATTATTATTATTATTATTATTATTATTATTATTAGTATTACTATTATTATTGTTATTATTATTGTTGTTGTTGTTGTTGTTATTGTTGTTTTATAATTGTTGTTTATAATTTGTACAATTAACCTCCCTGTGGTTCGACCCCGGTCTTGCCGGGTTATTTATTACTTCGACACTCCTGCACTTGGGAGAAGACATCAACCTTTTAGTCGTGTCAACCATCCTCCAAAACTGGAAAGAAATCAGACGTAAAACACCACCACAAAATCAGAATATTGCAGTTTCCTTTTGCGTTTTTTTACTGCAAATCAGTAGGGATTTGCGTCCTAGGATTAATGCATTGAATCCTTCCTAAATAGATATAGGTTAGACTATATATAAGCCCCTCTAATGACCTAGGGCGAAAAAAAAAACAAAGGGAGAGGAGGATAAAAAAAGAGAGGGGAAAAGCGGCAGAGGGAGAGCAGAAAAAAGTTGAAAAGAACGTAGAAAGAAGGAGCACAAATAGAGAGAAAAACAAAAGAAACAGCCGAAGACGTGCAGATAAAACGCAGAGAACATGAGTTTTTGTTCGTTGCTGTGAAAAGTGAAAAAAGGAAAAAGAAAGCAGAACAGAGAAGGAGGGAAA
>NW_011502173.1:3090-14413 GCF_000495115.2 Populus euphratica
AGCCAGAACCAGTAGCCAGCAACCGGGTGCAGCAACTGCAGTGAAATCTCTTTTACCTGTTTCAGCACCACGTAAGTCCATGCATTCTCTTTGCTTTGCATCTTAATTATATGTTACTATGCAATCTTTTGTGGTTACTGTTCAAGTGAATTATAATTCACTTGAGCAGTTTGTCTAAATCTTATGTCCTGCCGGGTCCCCTACTGAGGCAAGTGACCCGGTCGGACTTAATTCTTTTTTTTTTTGAATAAAAATAAAAGAAAGAGAAAGATATTTATTTTATGGAATATTTATTTTAAAGTCTGAATTTTTATTTTGTAAAAAATATATACCAATTTTGTGTTTAGAATACCCGGTTTTCGACGCAACTGCGGCCAATATACATATATATCAAAATTTGTTTTCTTGTGTGTTGCATACGGCCAATACCCTAACATATTTTTTTTGAATTTTTTTATATAGAAAAAAATATTGGAAGCTTTCAAAAATGTGTTTTCGCATGGATTTCTTAAACACAAATTATTTTCTTGCATTTATGGATTTTACAACATGTTTGTAAAATTCCAAAGGGTGTTGGCCAATATTCCAAAAAATATAAAAATCTTATTTTGGGGAGAATTTATCTATTATTTACCACTAATGTTTGGATGAAGAAATCCTTAAAGGATGAACATCCAAAATATTATTAGGAATAATTTGTTATTATTCACTGTTAATATTTGGATAAAGAAACCCGGAGTGGTAAATATCCAAGATAATTTTCTAGGAATAATAAATCCGCACACATCCTTGAAAGAAGCCTTGATTATAATCGAGAAATCCGCACACATCCTTGAAAGAAGCCTGGATTATAATCAAGGACATTTCAATTTTTTTTTTCTCCACAGTTTACGAGCCGTGAGAGTACAAAATACTAAGGCTAAAATAGGCATTTAAAGCACCCTATATTTCTAAATTTATGTCCTTCCTCACGATTTACGAGTCGCAAACTCTTGAAATACCAAGGAAAAAATTAGCTTGTAAAGCGCATTGAATCTCCTTGGATTTCTTTCTTAAGAAATTTAGTTACAATCGAATCGAGTAAAACTGATGGGATTAGAAAACACCAACACCATAGCAATTATAAGACAAACACCAAGCAGCTTACCTTAGGTAGGGCGTATTAGGGGTGCTAACACCTTCCCTTTACGCAACCAGTCCCTTTCCTTAGAATCTCTGAAAGACCAGTTAGGTTTCCTAGTGACCATAATACTAGGTGGCGACTCCCTTTTACACAAAAATAAAACGAAGAGACCCCGAAATCAATCGACGGTCGCCGCGACGCCGCTCTCCGCTCACGAGGGTGCGACAGGATGGCGACTCCACTGGGGACCCTTGGACTAAGCTTGATATTTGTCTTTTATTATGCTATGTGTTGTGTTTTTTTACTATGAATGATAGTTTGTTTAAAAGCTTTAGCATGCATCTTAACATTCTGTCATATATGGTATAGTCATGCATGATCACTTTATTATTATTTTTTCTTTAGGGAACACACAGTAAACTTTAAGTTAAGTGGGGGACTAGCAGCTTGCCTTATGACTTGAGTCAAGGTTTAAGTTTGTGTAAACCCCAACTCTTTGCTGAGAGTTTAGACTGATAGTGATTGGTACATGTGCCATCCCACTATCTACTGAACCCCCATATTGCCTTTACGAGGGTGATCACTGGGACAGCAAGAGACCCTTTTTTTAGAGACCAAGTAGTAAACCTACCCTATATCTCATGTAAAGGAACTAGAACCTATCCTTAGGTTGTATGCTTCATAATATCTTTTGCATTAAAACAAGTCTAACCCCAAGGCATCTTGAATTGCAGGACTTGTGAACGAAATGGTCACCATTGCTAAATTTTCCATCATAGAATATGGAAAAAATTCTGAACTATCACAATTGACTGAAGGAGACTGCCTTAGAAGCGATGCTAAAAAACTGTCACCAATCAAGAACCTGAATTGCATTATGAATGAGGTGAGCAAGTTAACGACTCACTTTCAGAATGTGGATAAGGATGTATTTTTTAGGAAATACGGATGTTTGATGGAGATTGCAAAGGTAGAAGTATTAAGCCCAGCTGTGCGAGCTTTAGTTCATTTTTGGGATCCAGACTACCGGTGTTTTTCTTTTGGAAGCATAGACCTGTGTCCCACTATTGAGGAATATGGGATGTTGATTGAGTTTCCAAACAATCTGTATAGGATTTATTTTCCTTTGAGATCTGATAAGATCATCCCTGAATTGTCAAAACTGCTTAGAATCTCCAACTTGGAAAAGTTTTTGGAAAAGAATGCTACTGGTCTGAAATGGAGGATGCTAGAAATTGAACTGGAAAAGAAGTCAGGATTAGAAAAAGAGAGATTGATTGCCTTGGGCATATTTGGCTTGGTGTTGTTCCCAAGTCAAACGGGTGTAGTGAGTTTGGAGGCTGCTGCTGCTTATGTAGAGTATGAGAATACACAAGTCAATCCAGTGGTTGCTATTTTAGCTGAAACCATTTTGACGTTTAATCATTGTAGGAGGACTGGAAAAGGAGCAATGAGATGCTGCACGCAGTTGTTGTATATCTGGATGGTTAGCCATATCGAAACAAAAAAACCTGTATTCAATAATTTTTGGTGGTTCACCCAAAGACCCTTGAAATTAGTAGAAGAAGAAGAATGGGGAGATTTAGACAACCAAGGTTGGGTTGAAAAATTAGAAGGATTGCCTAATAGTGATTTCAAGTGGAAAGCCCCATGGGTAACGACAGTGAAAGTCTTGATGAGTTGTGGACAAAGACGTTGGGTGCCATTGGTAGGGATTACAGGTTATGTGAGTTATGCTCCTGCCCTAGTGGTAAGGCAACTTGGGGGCATGCAGTTTGTTCCAAGGACTATGGGAATTGCTCAATTCTTTGGTTTGTTTAGAGACCCTATTGCACAAGAAGTTTTGGAGATCATCAAACAAGATTGGAAGCATCTGGTTTTGGTTGAGATAGAAGGTTTAAAGGATCCAAGTGCAAGTGAAGAATATGCAAAATGGAGAAATCTAGCTCTTTCAGCCATGCCTTGTGTAGGAGTCCAATCTCCCCAAACTGTAGAAGAGCCTATTAAGAGGAAGAGGGTCAATAATGAAGAGGAGTTGAGAAGACAGGTGGAAAAACTTCGGATAGAGTTGAGCAAAAGCAGAAAAGACAAAGCAATGTTGGAAGAAATGATGCTGGAAGGAGATAAAAGGAGAGCATTTCTAGATGAGCAACTACAATCTAGAGATGCAAGAATAACAAAGCTTGAGTTAAAACTAGGTGAGGAGAAGATTGCTAATGAAGAAAGTGAGAAGGAGCTAAGAAGGATGAGTTTGGATTGGATGCAAAGTTGCTCTGAACTTGAAGCATTAGAGATTGACCTTAACGATTGCCAAGGAAGTGCAGAATATTTCCAAGAAAAATTTGCACAAGTCCAATTCGAATTGATGGATAGGATTGGGAAGTATGAGGATTTGAACAAGAAATATATAAAGTTGGAAAGCCGTTCAATGGGGATTGCAAAAGAAGAAAGTAAAAAGAAAGGTTTCGAGGCTGTTGAAACAGAATTAGCAGTTAAGAAGAATGAGATAAAAGTTATGAGGATAAAACTTGACAAGGAACGTGAAAAGGTGAAGTATTTGGATGAGAAGCTAGCAGCAATGGAAAAACACAAGGATCAAATTGACGCCAACAACATTGCTTTGAACAGAACCAACATGTTGCTTATAGAGAAGATGACCAAGACAGATGAGCAAATGGATGAAGCTGCTGCACATGCTCGAATTATTAGAATCAATGCGCGGAATGTTGGAGGAGACATCATTCGCTATCGCCGAAGCCTTGCTGAAACCGATGCCTTTCTAGGGAAGATTGAGAATCGCGGCTTTGCTTTCTTACCTTTGGCTAGAGAGTTTAGGGAGGAAAGGGATTAATATATTTTGTACTTTCTTTTTATTTATTAATGTAATAAACTTATCAAGCATTAATGAAAAGGGCGTTGACCCATCCTCTTATGCAAAATCTATCTCTTGGTGAATATGATTCAAGCAAACGACTTGAAAGGCAGTACTCCTAGCAATGTGACAAGAGAACCTATATTTATAAGGTGGTGGCTATTATTCGTTCATAAGAAGATTGCATCCATACCTAATATACACAGCATTCTCAATCATGCATTTTCTCATACATCTATACACGCATCTGCAGATTAAGAAACATAGGTCCCCCTTCTAGAATCCACAATACTCGACAAAGAACAAGAATGGAAAATGAAGAAAGGTCACAATCTGAAACTCAATACCAAAGAGAGCTTGAAGGAGTTCGGAATGATGTGGCGCACCTGACCAGTATGCTAGAGCAAATGTTGAGAGCTAGAGATGGAGAGGGAACGTCTACTCAACCTGATGAAGCACCACCAGCAGCTCAAGTCCCTATTGCACCTATAAACACAGGGGAAAATACACCAAATAAGCAGCATCCTAATCCCATTCGGCCCATCCAAATCCCTGTTACGATGGATTTAACAAACGAGGATCCACAAGACGTCAGATTCTCTAATCATGAAGGGTATGATAAGTGGACTATTCTAGAAGAGAGGCTAAGGGCAGTTGAAGGAAATGATTTATTTGACCCAATTAGGGCCGCTGAAATATGTTTAGTGCCTAACATCGTAATTCCAAAGAAGTTTAGAGTTCCGGAGTTTGTTAAGTATACCGGAATGGAATGCCCAAAGACCCATCTTCGTTCGTACTATAACAAGATGGCAGAAGTTATCCATGATGATAAATTGCTAATTTACTTCTTCCAGGATAGCTTGACAGGATCCGCTCTTAGCTGGTATATGAGGCTGGACAATGTTAGGATCAAGAAATGGACAGATCTGGCCGATGCTTTCTTAAAACAATACAAGTTCAATCTTGAGATTGCTCCTGATAGGACCAGTTTGATTACCATGGAGAAAGGAACTCAAGAGTCTGTGAGAGCTTATGCTCAAAGGTGGCGAGACCAAGCTATCAATGTACAACCTCCACTAATAGAGACAGAGATGGTAACACTGTTTGCCAATACTTTTAGGGCCCCATACTATGAACATCTTATGGGTAGCTCAGCCCAGCATTTCTATGATGCTGTGCGAATTGCTGAAAGGATTGAGCAAGGAATCCGAAATGGGAGAATTGTAGAACCTGTAGAGAAGAAGGGTTTTTTTGGGAAGAAAAAGGAAACCGAGGTGAATAACCTAGAAGGTAGGTACCAAGGGAAAGGAAGAAACTACCAAAATTACCAAACACCTACCTCCCAAATCACTAGCATCAACTTTTCCAAACCTTCCATACCAAACCAACCCCATCAAACAAAATTCCCAACCAACAACCAAAACAGTTACCAAAGGAGAGACAACCGACAACTAGAAGAACCATTACCACCGTTGCCAATAACCCTAAAGGAGTTATATGCCAAGTTGCTAAGTATTGGACAGATAGCTCCCTTACCATTACCGCCTATGCAACCGCCTTTCCCTACTTGGTACAACCCCGAGTTGACTTGTGAATACCACCTACTTGGTACAATCCCGAGTTGACTTGTGAATACCATGCTGGTAATGCGGGTCATAGCATCGAGAATTGCGTGGCTTTTAAAAAGAGGGTATCACAGTTAATCAAAATCGAATGGGTTACTTTTGAAGATTCGCCTAATGTGAATTCAAACCCTCTACCCAAACATGCTGTAGGTGGTAGTGGAGTGAATACTATGGAGGTCGGTAGCAAAGAGAAGGTGCTAAGAGTGACCATGGCGAGGCTGTATGAGATGTTGGTACAATCTGGACATTTGGAGAAACCATCTGAACATTGCATGAGGAAAAATGATTTTTTCCCATTCCATAAAAAGAAAGGGCATCACATTGATGAATGCATTGAGTTTCATCAAAAGGTTGTGAGAATGTTGACTCTAGGAGAGCTAAGGATTGAGGCTGCCATAGATAATGAAGAGATAGAGATGATAGAGAATCAGGGGAAATGCAGAGTCCAATCAACAGCTAATGGGCTCTCAAAACTAGTATTAACTAAGCCCTCATATGCAAACAAAGTAGACTATAGAGCGATTCCTGGAGATTATGGTTATACTTCGAATGTCGAAACTCCTTTGTCGTTGTTTCAAACTGAGATAAGTGGGCTAACTCGGAGTGGTCGTTGTTTCACACCTGAAGAACTAGAGAAGCAAAGAAAGGCTAAAGGCAAGGAGGTGTTGGACCTAAATAAAGATTTTAAGGTGAATAAACCTGTGACTGAGGAAGAAACAAATGAGTTCCTGAAATTGATGAAGCATAGTGAGTATTGTATAGTGGATCAGTTAAAGAAGACCCCTGCCAAGATCTCCATCATGTCATTAATACTCAGCTCTAAGCCGCATCGTAATGCTTTGCAAAAAATACTGAATGAGGCCTATGTACCCCAAGATATTGAACAAAAGACTATGGAGCATCTAGTAGGGAGGATCCATGCTGCCAATTACCTATATTTCACGGAAGATGAACTTGACGTTGAAGGAACAGGACATAACAAGCCTTTGTATGTCACGGTACGATGTAAAGATTGTCTCATCGGTAAAGTTCTCATCGATAATGGCTCAGCCCTTAATGTGTTACCAAGACATATACTGGACGAAATGCCGATAGATCCCTCACACATGCAACCTAGTGTGATGATGGCTAGAGCGTACGATGGCTCGCCAAGGAAAGTGATAGGGACAATTGAGGTTGAACTAGCTGTGGGCCCACAAGTCTTTCTAGTGACCCTTCAAGTAATGGATATACACCCTTCCTATAGCATGTTGTTAGGAAGGCCATGGATACATTCTGCAGGAGCGGTCCCTTCCTCGTTGCATCAATGTTTGAAGTACATTGCTAACGGTGTCCTAGTGACTGTTAAGGCTGAGGAGACTATATCGATGGTAAGAAATGTGGCAGTTCCATTTATTGAAGCTGAAGATTGTAAGGATGAAAATCTTCATGCATTTGAGGTTGTGAATACCGAGTGGGTGCCCGAGAACACTGTGGTGAGGAAACCAGAAATTTCAGAGGCCACCAAAATGGCCGCTAAAAGCTTTTTAAAGCACAAGATTCCTTTCTCATATGATATCGAGAAAGGAAAATGTGAGTTGATTGATATAATCAAGCTGAAAGCTACAGAACAGAGGTTTGGGCTTGGATATAAGCCTAAGAAGGAGGATTACAAGCGAGCTGCTGGTGCAAGAAGGGAGAAAAGAATGGCAAGGATTGAAGGAAGAAAGCCAGAAGAAGAGAGCTTAGCCATCCCTCCTATCAGGATTTCTTTTCCAAAGGCTGCATACGTGATGCAACCTATTAAGGGACATGAAAACCTCCTTCAAAAGCTTTCTTCAATAAACATAAACAGTCTAGAGGAAGATCAAGTCGAGGACGTCGCTGAGAAGTTTGAATCCGGAAGAAAGGATGAAGAGTTGCCGCAATTAACCATCTACACTTTGGAGGAAGTTACTGCCACAACTTTCGTTCGAAAACTAGCCGAAGGAGAGAAGTTCCAGAATTGGGAGACCTAAGAAGCTCCATTGGTTTTCAAAATGTAATCAACAATGATTGTTGGATTATAACTTTATTTATGATTGGTTGTCTTTTTGTTTTGTTTTTATTCATTGACAATCGAAGCTCAAGATGTCAATTGGATTTTTTTTTTAGCCAATCTTTTTCCTTTTAATGAGATTATGCATTTTTTTTCAAATTTCATTTTGATGTCTTACTATGCATTTACACATCACTTCCCGCTTTCAGGAACCCTGAAAGCGGATCTTCCATAACAACACCTACACTTTACATTGAGAATGAATGGCCAAACTTTAAAGAATACATAGTCGCTGTAGAAGATGAGGAATGGGAGAAGAAAAACATAGGGGAATTCACAAAATTAATAGAACAACATGAACAGGCTTGGAGGCCCGCTAAAGAGGAACTTGAAACCATAAATATAAGTAATGAAGAAATCACCCCTGAAGAGAAAGAAGAATTGATTGCACTGCTCAGAGATTACGTAGATGTCTTTGCTTGGTCCTACGAGGATATGCCTGGTTTGGATACGGATATCGTAGTACATAGGATACCACTGATGGATGGATGCAAACCGATTAAGCAGAAGTTGAGGAGAACTCATCCGGAGGTCTTAATCAAAGTAAAAGCAGAAATTGAAAAACAATGGAACGCTGGTTTTTTGGAAGTAGTCAAGTATCCACAATGGGTGTCAAACATAGTGGTGGTACCCAAAAAGGAAGGTAAAATCAGAGTTTGTGTGGACTTTAGGGACTTAAACCGGGCTAGCCCTAAAGATAATTTCCCTATACCACACATAGATATGTTAGTTGATAATGCAACACGTAGCTCCACATATTCCTTTATGGATGGGTTTTCAGGATACAATCAGATAAAAATGGCACAAGAGGATAAGGAGAAGACAACCTTTGTAACACCATGGGGAACCTTTTGCTACAAAGTCATGCCATTTGGTTTAAAGAATGCCGGGGCCACCTACCAAAGGGCTATGGTGACTTTGTTTCACGACATGATGCACAAAGAGATTGAAGTATACGTGGATGACATGATTGCTAAATCTAGAGAGGGAGAAAATCATGTCCAAATATTAAAGAAATTGTTTGAAAGACTAAGAAAATATAAGTTGAGACTTAACCCGGCGAAGTGTTCGTTCGGGGTGAAATCTGGGAAATTGTTGGGATTTGTGGTGAGTGACAAAGGGATAGAAGTTGATCCCGACAAAGTAAAGGCTATTCAATCTATGCCACCTCCCAAGATTGAGAAAGATGTGAGAAGCTTCTTAGGAAGGTTGAATTACATTGCTCGGTTTATATCCCAATTAACCACGACTTGTGACCCGATCTTTCATTTATTAAGGAAGAAGAACCCAGGAATTTGGAATGAAGAGTGCGAAGAGGCCTTTGAGAAAATCAAGCAATACTTGTTGAATCCGCCCTTGCTTGTTCCTCCTATACCAGAAAGGCCATTGATATTGTACCTAACAATAACAGAAACAATGATGGGATGTGTGCTTGGGCAACACGATGAAACTGGAAGGAAGGAAAGGGCCATTTATTACCTGAGCAAGAAGTTCACGGAATATGAGTCTAGGTATACGGTGATTGAGAAGCTGTGTTGCGCACTAACATGGGCTGTAAAGAGATTACGTCAGTATATGTTGTATTGACACGATCAAAGAGTTGATGTCTTATCCCAAGTGCAGGAGTGTCAAAGTAAAATAACCCGGCAAGACCGGGGTCGAACCACAGGGAGGTGAATTATATAAATTACAAATAAAGAAAAAGAGTTGAAGAGAATAATAACAGAAAAAGAGTTGAAGAGAATTTTGGGATGTGATATTGATGTAAGGATTAAACAATAACAAAACATATGTCAAGGTTATAGGATTTACTAATAGTATTTCAAATAAATATAATATAAACTCTTTTTATTACTCAACTAGAAACCACACACAAAGGAGGTTCTAATCGGATGATTTCTCGTTATTAGCTCATTATAAATTACTAACATGATTATATTAATTATCTTATATAAGTAATACCATACTTATAAATATCATCAAGCATTCATGTTGCTAGTTTATGTTAACAACAAATCAAGTTTCTATCATAATAACGATTTCGGCCGAAAACTATGAAAGATCAAGCATTTGATGTACCAAATATTATACAACACAAATCTAAATTAAACATTTAATAAGCAAGGTATTAAGAATTAGTAAGATAAAAAGATAAAACATGTTAATAACAATCTTTCTTGGATATAAACATTTAAAACTCATGTTGAGTTTATATTATACCTATTCTAACACCATTAGAGAAACCTTTTCACCTTGACATAATTAACTTAGCTAAACATTAAGAAGGAGAAAAACAAAAATAAACAATATAAGAACATAAACATAATATAAGCTAACTAAGTATAGGAAAGGAAATGAAAGAGCATAAACAAGAGATTACTATAGCATAAAAGAAAACTTGAACATTACAAAGATGTAGAGAGAAAGCAAGAAGATAACTTTGATCTGAAAATTAATATGACTAAATACATGGACAATGCCTCCTTTTATAGGCTAAGTTTCAGAACTATTGATTGATTGAAGAATTGGTGGGCATCCATTGATTTGGTGGCTGGTTTTTGACATTAATGGCTGCTGGTTTTTTGATATTGTGGGCTGATTTTTGATATTGTTGGCTGGCCAAAACGTCATTGCTCACATCAGAATTATAGCCAACTGAATTATGGAAGCTGTGGGCAATTGTCTCAGCTTTCCATAAAAAAAAACCAGAGCTCATTTGGACTTCTAGAACTCAAGATATGAGCCAAAAACTGAATAGTGCTTGAGCTGCAGGACAGCTTCCGACGTCTTCGTTGTTGCTAAGATTTGGGCTTGAAAACGGCAGAACTGAGTCTTTGACTTCCTATGAAAGTTGTAGGTCTATGTCTTACCTTTCCATCGATATAAAATAGACCTAAATCTGATATCTACAGCTCCAGATATGATCAAATTACTGAACGGTGTTCGAGTTTGGAATGCACCAGCAACACTTTGCTAAGTTTGGCCTTCTTTTTATCCTTTCAATTTCAATCCTTAAACTCATCAATCAATCCTTTTATTTATGTGATAGACCTACATTTAGGATGAACATTTACCATGAATTAAAGATATATTATATTTTTAGACTTGCTAATATAAAACATGCTTTTGGTAGGGAATTTAATGATACTTTAGGTGCAATATGATGACATAAATCCTTAATGAGAATGCACTTTTAAGTACTAATCATGTATCACACTACGTGGTTAATTTCCAAATTAGACCCGTTGAGGTTCCTGTCGCACCCTCGCGTGCGGAGCGCGGCGTCGCGACGATCGTCGATTGATTTTGGGGTCTCTTAGTTTTATTTTTGTGTAAAAGGGAGTCGCCACCTAGTATTATGGTCACTAGGAAACCTAACTGGCCTTTCAGAGATTCTAAGGAAAGGGACTGGTTGCGTAAAGGGAAGGTGTTAGCACCCCTAGTACGCCCTACCTAAGGTAAGCTGCTTGGTGTTTGTCTTATAATTGCTATGGTGTTGGTGTTTTCTAATCCCATCAGTTTTTCTCGGTTCGATTGTAACTAGATTTCTTAAGAAAGAAATCCAAGGAGATTCAATGCGCTTTACAAGCTCATTTTTTCCTTGGTATTTCAAGAACTCGTAAATC
>NW_011502173.1:15271-21934 GCF_000495115.2 Populus euphratica
GGTCCGGCCGGTCACTTGCCCAAGCAAGTGACCCGGCTGGACACATCCAGCTTAATGAAAGCTGGTGAGTTACTGTTCAAGTGAATTAAATTTCACTTGAACAGTAACAAATGCAACCAAGAAATGCATGCAGAAATGAATAACATACCTGGAGAAAAACGAAAGAGCTGCAGCGATGTTGAAGGCGTGCTGGCTGGTCTGTCCATGTTCGTCTGTCCCAGCGCTTTTCCTTTTTGTTCTCTGCTTGCGTCGGTCTCCTGCAAATCCTGCTTGTCTTGAATACCAAAGATGACGTACCAGCCGAAGGGCAAAGCTTCTGCCTTCTCTCCTCTGGCGCTGAAACGGGCGAAGATGATGATGCTGCAGTGATGTGCTGGCGAAATGGATGTTCTTCCCTCTGTACTTTCTTGCTCCTTCTCTGTTTTCTTGTGAGTTGCTGCTTCGGCTGTTATATATATAAAAAAAAAACGTTGCACCGCTGGAGGGGAAGAAAACTAGGGACGGAAACGAAAGGACGAAGATGATGGCAAAGGTGTGATGGTTGGTCCCTCAGTGTTTTCTTCTGTTTATGTTCTTTCCTTCTGCTCGTCCCTGTTGTGCTCTTCTTCATCTGTTTGTTTCTCTGGTTTGCTTTCCCGTGCTTCCCCTGTTTCTCCCTCTGTATTTTTTCTTCATCCTTCCTCTCACTCGCGTCCGCCTTGTCTCTACTAAGAAGAGATAGTTACAGCTGCTATGGCTGGCATGTTCACGATAAGAAAGAAGAGTGAGGGCTGGTGCTTATGGGGGAGATGGTGGTCATGGTTTGGGGAAGATGGTGTGGGTGTACATGGGTTGCTGGTTTGAGTAACAAACAGGGCTGCTGAGGGAGGCTGGGATGGTTGGAGATGACGGGTCCGGCTATAGGGAGAAGAAACCGATGGTTCAAAATCCTAAAACAGGGTTTCTACCCTCCTCTGTTTTCTTTTTCAAGAGGGAGGCAGCTGCAGACAAGGTTTTTCTTCTTTCGTTCCCCCTAGTCAATTTTCTCCCCCTCCTCCCTTTTTTGGTCAGCGGAGGATGCTTACATATAGCCTATATGCAGCTCCACTTAGGAAACAAAATCTTATATTAACCCTAGGGTGTAATCTCGGGGAGCAAAGATAGGAAACCAGCATATTCTGATGATTTCCAGTGATTTCTTTCCTTCCATAGCTGGGAACATCAGGCTAGTTGGCCAGCTACTCCTGGGATAGCTGTTGTTGAGAAACAAACGTGGTTCTCCAATATCTTCCTACTAATTTTATCTTCAATCAGCTTCCTTACTTTAGCACCTTTTCTATTTGGTCCTTACTTTAGCACCTTTTCTATTTGGTCCTTGGTCCAAAAAAAAAAGGCTTCAAATCAGTCCCGCGAACTTGGGCAATATCCTTCTCGCGGCAAAAATTTCCTGCCTTCACGTTGGATATTCAAACATGCAGAGCTTGAGCTTCTGATATCAAAATTGAGTGATTCAAAAAAATCAAAATTCATCTATGTGTATAGGATTACAACTTTGATACGGATTTAGGGCGAGATATAATCATTTTATAGGACAGAATTGTGCCGCAATCTCGTCGGTCAAAAAGGTCTCCTGATCTGATTCAAAAACTGACAAATGCCGAGCATCCCGATATGACTGAGAATCTGCCCTAAAAACAATGATCCCTAGGGCCTAATAAAGATATAGGTCAATTTTTGAACATTTCATGAGTGACAGAATATAGCTAGGATGGTCAGATATCGTACGAAACTAAGTCAGAATCAGAGCCTAAGTTGGCATAAAAAAAATTACGACAACAGCAGAACCCCTTTTTTTTTTGTCAATTTTCAAGCAAACATGAGATACACTCCTACACTCGGTTCAAAACGGGATACACCATCTCTAGCATATGGGGTCCAAAATTGAGTAATAACAGAGGTATATTTGTGAAAAGCCCTATTTATCGAGCCGAATTGCAAGATGGCAAGTTCTATTGGCTGAGTATGACATAGTATATATGACAAGGAAAGCCGTAAAGGGGAGTATTATTGCCGATCACTTGGCTGACCATGCTATGGAAGATTATGAGTCATTAGACTTTGACTTTCCCGATGAAGATGTGCTTGCAATCGAGGAAGAGAAATCAGATTGGTGGATTATGTACTTTGATGGTGCTGTAAATGTATGTGGCAATGGGGCAGGTGCAGTGATAATCTCTCCTGATAAGAAGCAGTATCCGGTTTCAGTTAAGCTGCAGTTCGGGTGCACCAACAACACAGCTGAGTATGAAGCTTGCATTCTTGGTTTAGAAGCTGCATTGGAGTTAAACATTAGAAAGATAGATGTGTATGGAGACTCAATGCTGATCATTTGCCAAGTAAAAGGAGAATGGCAAACTAAGGAAGAGAAGTTAAGGCCTTACCAAGAATACCTGTCTAAACTGGCTGAAGAATTTGAGGAAATAGAGTTCACCCATCTAGGAAGGGAAGGAAACCAGTTTGCAGATGCTTTAGCTACACTAGCATCTATGGCCAAAATAGATTTTGGGCACAAGGTACAACCAGTACACATCAATATTAGAAATAACCCAGCTCATTGTTGCTCAGTTGAAAGAGAAGTGGATGGAAACCCTTGGTATTATGATATCAAAAATTTCATCCGAAACCAGGCATATCCCATGGGGGCATCCAAAATCGACAAGAAGACCTTGAGGAGGTTGGCAATAAATTTTTATCTTGATGGGGAGATCTTGTATAAGAAATCATTCGACGGGACTTTATTGAGATGTTTGGATGAATTTGAGGCAAAAAGCGCGTTACGAGAAGTCCATGAAGGGATTTGCTCAACCCATGCTAATGGACACGTGATGGCCAGGAAAATACAAAGAGCCGGTTACTTCTGGATGACATTAGAGAAGGATTGCATCGACTATGTCCGAAAATGTCATAAGTGCCAAGTATATAGTGACAAAATCAACGCCCCTCCAGCTCCTCTGTTTAACTTGACATCTCCATGGCCCTTCGCGATGTGGGGGATTGATGTGATTGGACCTGTAAACCCAAAAGCCAGCAATGGTCATAGGTTTATTCTTGTGGCTATTGACTACTTTACAAAATGGGTAGAAGCCGGGTCATTTGCTCATGTAACGCAAAAGGTAGTGAAGAAATTTATTGAGAGAGATTTGATTTGTCGATATGGTCCACCAGAAAAGATTATAACTGATAATGCCCAGAATTTCAATGGCAAGATGATAATAGAACTCTACGCTAAATGGAAAATCAAGCATTCCAACTCTTCGCCGTATAGACCAAAGATGAATGGTGCGGTAGAAGCTGCTAACAAGAATATCAAAAAGATTATTCAGAAGATGGTAGTCACCTATAAGGATTGGCATGAGATGTTGCCATTTGCCCTTCACGCATATCGCACCGCAGTTCGAACCTCAACAGGAGCCACCCCGTACATGTTGGTATATGGAATGGAGGCGGTGATGCCTTTAGAAGTGGAAATCCCCTCATTGAGAGTACTGGTGGACTCTGAGCTGGAAGAGGTGGAATGGGCAAAAGTTAGATATGAACAGCTGAATCTGATCAGTGAAAAAAGGATAGCCGCAATTTATCATCATCAACTCTACCAAAGAAGGATGGCCAAATCTTACAACAAAAAGGTTCGACTTCGAGGATTCCATGAAGGAGATCTTGTATTGAAGAAAATAGTGCCTTTACCAGGAGAAGATCGAACTAAATGGGCGCCGAACTATGAGGGTCCTTATGTGGTGAAGAAAGCATTCTCAGGAGGAGCTTTGTTGTTATCTAGAATGGATGGAGAAGATCTAGTTAGGCCAGTGAATTCTGATTCTATAAGGAAATATTACGCTTGATGTATTCCGTAATCTGCCAATTAATAAAATAAAGTTTGGCCATGAATTTTCTCTGTAAAGCACCTTTCTTCATAAAACGCATGATCTCATAACATCTGAAATCTTTTACTCAAACAATGTTTTTTTTCTTTCTTACACATGACTAAGGAGATGACTCCATCAATTGGAGAGAATCAAATCAAATCTAAACTTGACATTTATTTATTTATTTATTTTTGCACACCACACTAGGGGCAAGAAGTGTACGAAGTGCACATAGGGGTGAACCAAAGCCCTAAAAGGGGGATCATCATAAAAAACTTCTAAAAAGAAAATCTTTTATGAGAATTGCCAATTGCATTGAAAGTTTCAGTTTTTCATGAACAAAACCAAATCTTTTGAGTTTTCCTTTTAAAATAATAATAAAAGACAATATTCAATGGATCAACAAAGGGCCCCATAAGGAACCAAAGATCTCTTCACCAAGAGGATAGGAAGTATAACGCGTGGAGCATATTTTGTTTCAAGAGGTCGAGTTGGACAAACAAGTGGAAATAAGAGCCCAATAAGTCTACAACAGAAGGGGGGACCTATGTTTCCAAAATAAGTAAAAAAAAAACATGCATGCTATACTGTCATAACACTAACTTGGCAAGAGAAGATGTGATGAAGAACAAAATAGTTCCAAGTTTTTGAAAAAGAAAAAATAAAGAAATAAATTTCATTGATGTCCAAAATCTCAGGTCTACAAAACTACAAAAAAGGATAGGAATTGTCAACCAGCGCTGCTTCATTCCTTGAGGTCACCCGATATTGAAACCATTCATCAAAAAAAAAAAAGCGTGGAGTTTTCTAAAAAAATTTTTTTGAAGAGGGACCGGTCACCCGATATTGAAACCGTTTCTTAGAAAAGCGTGGAGTTTTCTAAGAATTTTAAGATAGGCTGGTCACCTAATATTTAGACGGTTTCTTAGAAAAGCATGGAGTTTTCTAAGAAATTTTAAGATGGGCAGGTCACCCAACATTGAGACCATCTTTTAGAAAAAGCGTGGAGTTTTTCTAAAAATCTTACGACGGGCAGGTCACCCAACATTGAGACCACCCTTTTAGAAAAAGCGTGGAGTTTTTCTAAAGAAATCTGGCAATGGGCAGGTCGCCCGATATTGAGACCACTTTTTAGAAAAGCGTGGAGTTTTTCTAAAAATCTGACAACGGGCAGGTCGCCCGATATTGAGACCACTTTTTTTAAAAAAAGAGAGTGGAGTTTTTTCTAAAGAATCTTACAATGAGCAGGTCACCCGACATTGAAACCATTCTTTAAAAAAAAAAAAAGACAAAGCGTGGAGTTTTCTAAACGGGCAGGTCACCCGGCATTTAGACCACTTTTAAAATTCTTTTGAATAGAGAAACAGATAGGTCACCTAATAATGAGACCATATTTAAGAAGGCATCGAGTTTTGATAGTTTTATTAATTTATCTTTACAAAACTTGCTACTCAAGTTTTAGCTTCGCAAGTTTCGTAAAGAGGGGGCATCTGTTGTTACTTATTTTTTTAGCCATCTCCTGCTCTCTTTATCCTTCCCCACTGCTACCAAAATTGTCAGAATTCTTAGGCTAATTAGGATTCTTTATAATGATAAATTCATTCCTCTTTTACATGGGCTGTAAGGTTGAAATAAATTCCTTGAAAGTGGCACTAGAAAAAACCTAGTTCTACTGCCGCCGCAAATTTTTTTTTTTTTTTGTTCCAACTTAGACCCTGATTCTGACTTGGGTTCGTGCAATATCTGACCATCCCAACTATATTCTATCACTCATGACATGTTGAATAATGGACCTACACCTTGATTGGGTCCTAGGGCTCATTGTTCTTATGGCAGGCTCTCAGTCGAGGATGCTTGGCATTGTCAATTTCCTGAATTTAGATCAGGAGACCCCTTTTTGACCAACCAGATTATGGCCTGATTCTGTCAAAGTTGTAATCCTACATGCATAGATGAATTTTGACTTTTGAATCGATGGATTTCGATATCAGAAGCTCAAGCTCTGCACGTTTAAATATCTGACGTGAAAATAGAGAATCCTGCCGCAGGCAGGATTCTAACCCAAGTTTTGCACCGAAAAAAATTCTACTGCCATCATGATTTTTCTGGGTCATTCTTAGGGTACTCCCAGTCATATCGGGATGCTCGACATTTGTCATTTTTTTGAATTAGATCAGGAGATCCTTTTTGATCGACGAGATTGCGGCCCGATTCTGTCCTATAAAATGATTATATCTCGCCCTAAATCCCTATCAAAGTTGTAATCCTACATGCATAGATGAATTTTGACTTTCAAATCGATGGATTTCGATATCAGAAGCTCAAGCTCTGCACGTTTAAATATCTGACATGAAAAATAGAGAATTCTGCCGTGAGCAGGATTCTGACCCAAGTTTTGAACCGAAAAAAAATTCTATTGCCATCATGATTTTTCTAGTTCATTCTTAGGGTACTCCCAGTCATATCAGGATGCTCGACATTTGTCATTGTTCTTATGGCAGACTCTCAGTCGAGGATGCTTGGCATTGTCAGTTTCCTGAATTTAGATCAGGAGACCCCTTTTTGACCAACCAGATTATGGCCTGATTCTATCAAAGTTGTAATCCTACATGCATAGATGAATTTTGACTTTTGAATCGATGAATTTCGATATCAGAAGCTCAAGCTCTGCACGTTTAAATATCTGACATGAAAATAGAGAATTCTGCCACGAGCAGGATTCTGACCCAAGTTTTCCACCGAAAAAAAAATTCTGGTGCCA